>NC_140909.1:23111575-23278664 GCF_045865225.1 Trachurus japonicus
CACCAGCAAGCTGAAGGCTATCCCTCTGTCCATCAATACTATCACAAGGGGCATTTATGGCATGCGAAGACCATTGCTCACTTAGTCTTTGTTATTGACAGCGGCTTCGTTCACTGTTTATTTATATATGCATCTGATTCATTAATGCACATGATTAGAGGGAGGGTTTTTTGACTGCAAACCTGTAACTAACAGAGACGCTATGGATCAAATGTTCCAAATCATTGACACTTGAAAAAGGCTGATCTGAAGTGGGTGGACTGTGTGTGTGTGTGTGTGTGTGTGTGGATGTAGATGGCTTGGTCAAAGGCTGGGAAATGATCGAGGCTGCAAAGCACTTGCCAAGTGTGTTCCCCCCAGTGTGCAGTGGACATACTGTGTGATACACAGATAGGCACTACCATCTACACAGCTGAACGATGTAATGACAGCCATCATTGCCACAGAAACGCTTTTCCACACTGTGCGAGTAAATGGGATCCAATAATACAGCTGTCCTGTTTCACAGCGAGTCCCGATGGCTGCCACATAGGAGGGTTTTATCCAGGGTGTTTGACTTGTGGGATGAGATCAGAATCTTCTTGGAGACAGAGAATAATGAATTTGCCCACATGTTTAACAATGACATGATGAAAAATGTATCCCTCAGTCTCATGTTTCAGAAAATCAATGAACTAGATCTGCAGGACACCAACACACACCTTCCGCAGCGGCCAAATGGAACCACATCATTCATAAAAAAAAAAACTGGAGATGTGGGGCAGCCAGTGATATAGACCAATTTAAGGGTCTTAAATCATTCATCAAGGTCAGCAAGCTGTTGTACAGTGTTCCCACATATATTATATCTCTTACAGACATTTCCAGAGGTTTTTCTCAGGGCAGGATTCAACACAATGTGACTGGAACTAAGAATTCTTCAATGAAACACCAGCTGCTGACTTCAGCACAGCAGAAGAGAAACAGTTCATCGATGTCACCTCTGATTCAACAATGTGGCTGCAGTTCAAGGCCAAGGCGTTGGCTGCATTAATTAAGGGTTGCAATGGGAAAGGACTACCCACAGCCAGGCAGTAATACGGTCCACAATCCTTCCTTTTGACAGATCCTACCTGTGTGAGATTTCTGCTGTCGCCCCAATCAAGAAAAAAAAGATCAAAATACGCTAAGAGTGGCAAACTCACAGCTGGAACCTCGATTTGAGAAGATTTGCAACACAAAGTAAGCCCATCCGTCACTGAGAAGATTGTGGAAGTAGATTTTTTGCAGGTTTTTGTTACTGCCAGGGTGTTAGTAAACTTGCCATTTTTGAGCAGAGAGGCAGTTTTGAGAAGATCTGTAGAAAAACAGATGCACACTGCTGTGTAGTTGCTTCTAATTTCTCCCACTTAGAAAGCTACTTTTCTACTTTTGCTTTATTTCGTTTTTTTTCTGCATGATATTAGGCACTGAAGTTGCAGTTCTGAAAAAAATGACAGACGATGTTTCAAATAAAGTCTATAGAAACAGAAGTCTGTATACAAATGGTGTGTCTGAGAATGTGTTAACGTGGGTGCACCATCATTTTGGTTCCCAAAAAGCTGTCAGATACATACAGTGGTGTCCCAGTCTTTTGCACCCCACGACCCACAGCTCATTATCTTGCTGCAGGATGAACCCCTGACCAACCAGCCAGTCATCCACTGTTTCTTGTCTTGGCAATGCTAAGTCCTGTAGGACAGTATAAGCATCAGCAGGGTTTAGTACTGCAGTTTTTTGCAATTTGCCTTTGGACTTCTGGACCCAAATCAGAGCAAAGATGTTACATGTTAAAGATGTATTTGAAGAAAACACCGGGGTTTCAGTTTGCAGGTGGAGCAAAAGTCAGGTCTGGGGTCGTAAGGAAACCAAAGACTAAAAACTAAGGCAAAACCACTCTCAAAGATTTGCATGGTTGAAAGCTTCCCTTTGTACCAACTGCTTCAGTTTCAGTGACAAGTGGAAAATTAGATTTTTTTTAATAGTGATCCTGTAACTTACATTTATTGGTAAGCAAGAGAGAGAAAGAGATGTGGACGAAAGGTAAGCAACAAGATGGAGTGGGCAGGTCCACAAAATAAAGTGACAGGCATCTTAGGTTGTCAAGACCCTTGGGTGCTGTGGTTTCTCATCCTGCTAGCCACCATGGTGATGAACACAGGCAATGATTCACGATGACACACCATCAAAGTCAAAGTACATTCTTTGGTAGTGTTACTCCTCTTCACGGTCCGCCTGCCGTCACTCACTCTTTCATTCTCCCCGTCTGTCCCTAGCTGCTTCTTCATACCACCCCCTGTGTCACAAAGTCTGCTTTCTTTAGACTCTGTGCTTGTGTGTGTTGCTGTTCACAAGATCATGCCACACAACGACGATGTAATACAACATTTTGATTTGAAAATAAAATCATAATGTGTAAAGCTTGACATCCATTCTCCTTTCATCACATCTCTGAAAAAGCATTAAAGGGATAGTTCAACATTTTGGCAAATTGGCCCATTGCCATAATCGCTATAGTCATAACAGTAGGTTCATTACCTTTAATTGTAGGTGTAAGCTATTTTCAGTACGGCGGAGCGCAGCAGCTGGCTGCTCAGAGCTACACTATGGAGGCTAAGGGAATTTCTTGGTTTCCCTCATTAAACTCATCAAATACAACATCCCAAAACTCCACAGCGCTTTTGTAGACAAGTTGTGACCTGCACAACCACCACGCTATGAGATAATGACGGAACGATACGAAACGGAGCCGTTTTCGAGGTAAATACAGGGTAAATACGGAGACTGCTTGCTGAAAAACTGTCCCTGAACGCAACGCGCATCAACGGTTTTGTATGAATTTACCTCGAAAACGGCTCCATTTCGTATCGTTCCGTCATTATCTCATAGCGTGGTGGTTGTGCAGCTCACAACTTGTCTACAAAAGCGCTGTGGATTTTGTATTTGATGAGTTTAATGAGGGAAACCAAGAAATTCCCTTAGCCTCCATAGTGTAGCTCTGAGCAGCCAGCTGCTGCGCTCCGCCGTACTAAAAATAGCTTACACCTACAATTAAAGGTAACGAACCTACTGCTATGACTATAGCAATTATGGCAATGGGCCAATTTGCCAAAATGTTGAACTATCCCTTTAAGTGTTGCTAGTTACAAGTCCACATGTAATGCTGCTCATATGAAAGTGCTGTTAACTTGCCAGTAAACACAGCTGGGAAACAATAATGACTTGAACTCTGAATAGCTGAGTAGTTGAAATGGTTGGTGGCAGCGTGAGATAGATATGTGGAAAAGTCTGAATTTGGGTATTGAGCTCAAAGTCTCCATCTGTCACCACAATACTCCAACCCCTGTGGCCTTAAAACTGGCTTTGCTCATGTTTTCACTGGAATAAACCTCCAAAATGACTGATTGTGTTTCTGACTACACTAAAAATGGGTATATAAATAAGACGTGGTCTCACTTCTGTGGGATTATAGTGGATTATCAATCATTGTTTTGGATGGACCTGCTTTTTAGGAATCAAACAAGGGATGCACACATGGTTACTAATGTCTGCTGTAATAGTAATACAAGAGTGAGCTTGACACATTAATGATGCTGTGCGCTTATAGATAGCATTCAATGACGTCATTTAAGGGGAGTGACTCTGAAAAACCGTATGAATTTGTGTTGGAAACTGGGTCCCGGCCTACAAATCATATTCTCCTAATATGAGTGACAGGAATAAACTTGTTCTTGTACAAGTCCAAACTAAACTAACTGCAAAAATTACAATTTGAACAGAAACTGTGACTTTTATTGTACAATATCAGCCACAGTAATAATATATCTCTATATTTATTTTGCATAATTCTCAGTCCTAGTCCAGAATGAATGAATCTACTGATGGACTACTGTGAAATTTTGTGTAGACACCATAACTTTCATTTGTCAAAATGCTTTTAATCATGGCCAAGTACCTGCAAACTAATGACATTCCCATCAACCTCTGCTGTACTTTGCACTTAATGCTGCTTGGTGGTACTTGACCAAACTAATTTGGTGAAATACATTTCAAACAAATGTGAAAAGCTAAATGGGTTTATGCAATGTACAGCAGATGATTTATTCTAAAAGTCAGACTTGTCAGCCACTGGTTACTCTTAGCAGTTAATGTAAAGCATTACACAACCTAGGTATGGGCTGAATTACTAGAAGTATCATATATATGTCAACACATGACAGAGAATAGCAAACGAGAGATGAATTTATGTGAACACAGTGAAGATTATGACTTCAAAGAAGCAGATTGGCTTTCTGTTTAATGAAGCACAAATGCACACCTCCGCAGATTTTTGCTGTACGAGCACTGCAGGGCTGCACGCTAGAATATGGCATAATGACGTTCTTTAAAACTAATCATCAAATGGCAGACATCCTCTTTCATTATGGTAATACTTAAGCAGCTCCTTTTTTTGTTTAGGAACTCATCTAAAGCCAAACCGGCCTCCCACGAGAAAGGCGCACTTTGCGGTACTAACGAGGAAAACGTCTTGCGCTACTCCAGTTCCAACCCTGGTATTAGCAACAAAAACCAGGAGACAGACAGAGCAACCATACAGAGCTAACATACAGAGAGGATGGATTTTTAATAGCATTGCCTAGCAACAGCCTGCTAAGCTCTCGGAAGCTGCTTGGTCGGGGTGCATACTGATAGATGGAGTTACACACACACACGCACACAAACACATACAGACAGAGAAATACTAAAACTTAATGTGATGGAAGTTGTCAAGGCATCAACAAGGTGAGAGACAGTGAGATATACAATACCAAGAGCATCAATGAGTGTTAACAGACTGAGGTGTTGTCCTGACCTCAACTCTGAGTTTATAACATTAATCTGTGAATTGACAACAGAAGTCAACATCACAGCGCTGTCATTTTCACAGTACATCAACCTTTTCACAGGTATATTTGAAGTTCATGACAAAGACAGTAGGAATGATTAATTATCCTTCATTAATGTTGCTTATTGATGTAAACCACTGCTCAAGACCGATTTTATTCTAAGATGATTTAAGTTTACAACTTGTTATCTATTAGACATTGTAGTCCCCAGTATCACATAGATTTTTATTAATAATCATCTAGGAATAACAGGAAAGTCATCATGGATGTTGTTGAGTGAAGTGACAGCTTCACCAGGCAAATGTATTCATCCATAACTAATTAACATTACTGAGTGAGGCTTCATTTTTCTTTTCTTTTTTTTTTAAGAATTTGCGAAAAATGATTAAATACACGTTTTGAGTTTGTAATTATGCATTATTAAGTGTCAGGTGATGGGATAAACATGGCAGTTTGTCAATTAAAAAATAAAGCTACACCACAAAAAGCAGTGCAGTCTGAAAAACTCCCTGCAGCAACAGTAAGCTATAATGTAATGTTGATCAGAGTATTATCTACACATGCAAAATTAAATTTAAAAAAAAGTTCAGATACAGAACTGCCTTTAGAACCACCTGACTTACAATTATGAATATAGAGAGGACAACATTATATTACTGCTGAGTACTTTATCTAATTGTCCAGAAGATAACAATCTCCTACATCAGCGACAGACAAGGAAATCCATGTTCAACCTACTTTATTGCATCTCTCATCATCTGATTATACTGCTATAAGAGACTGAGGCACCGGGCCCATACATACAACTGCTTCTGTAAAAATAACAGCACATTTCACTTCCCTTTTTGTGAAGGATGGAGAACATGATTCTAGATTTCATTAAGTGTGAGCTAATTTTCTACCAGAGAACCCAAGATGACCAGTGTCTGCTTTGGAAGAATACTTATCTCTTAATCTACATCACAACCACCACCGCATGTTTGTCCCATTTCTTTGGTCCAAGTCAAATCTAAATGTACAGTAAGAGTAAATCCAAGTATCATCATAGCTAAATCCGGGCTTAAGTCAAATACAAACCAAACATGGACATACTGTATGTGCGCACGCACGCACGCACGCACGCACGCACGCACGCACGCACGCACGCACGCAAGCACAGTATGTATAACTGTAAAGATCTGTAAAGACCAAAAGAATGACTGAAGCAAAACAGGGTGTGACAGAAAACACAGACTTTTGAAGAACTGCCCTGAAACTTGTCTGTCTCCTGCTCTAAAATATGTACATGTCCACTACACGGAGTAAGACACAAAGAGTAGCTGAGGACAGAGACTGTTGTGATTTTGCTGGGCAACAACCTCCAGATGAGGTGAACAACATTATGCTGTTACTGTCGCACACTCACTGACCTACAGCCTGAAGAGCTCTACACTTAAGTGAGTGTCTGTGCCATGTTTGTGGGAGAGTCGCATCTCCCAAAGGCTTTTCCTGTCCTGTTGTAGCTTCACACTGCTGCTTGTCAAAGACACTTGTGTCATCTGAAATGTGCGTCTGGATGGACATTAATGGTTCCAAACAGTAATGTCTACAAACAACCAGTTATCGGTAGTGAGCGGTGTGTACAGCACGTCGTGATGTGCGGTCATGTCGTGGTAGAAGATACAACAGAAATCACTTAAGTTCAGCCGTCTCCATCTGTGACCTCATTTCGTATTCCAGAAATAGCTCGCTCTCAGCACATACCACTAGATGCGTGGCTACATGTTGCATGTACACTCTTGCATACACACAGGCGTGGAGAGCAGCCCACTGGAGGGTGAAGTGTGACATTTAGACCATTTCTCCTGCAATAGGGGGGGCTCTTATGAAGCCGGGGTGGACCACTGCAACATCAAGCACCCGCAGCCAGCAGGACGCTCCGTCTCCCTCAGGGCACAGGATGAATGGAGAGTGTGTTTTATGTGCGTCTTCCTGTGAATTTGAAGTGTACCTGACTAAAGAGAGTGGCTGGGCTCAGACATTTGTAGCGTCCAAAAATAGTCCTGTAGTCTGTAACGTCTGCACATTTCCGTTTGCTTCAAGGAAACATCGCTTTTATCACTGTCATCACAGCAGAAGGCTCCAAGATGCTGTAGCAGCTTTGTTAACCTTCGACGTCATTTCATGACTATTCTATCGATCATGACTAAATCCAATAAGGCTGGGAAACAGGAAGTTCTGTGAAGGCATGCTCACGCTGTGCCCCCTCCCCCTTCCCCCCTCTTAAATCTTTTTTGGAATAAAGACATAACCGAGCTGAGATCACATTTTGTGCTGATATGGAAATCACAATCTGTGCTTTGTTTACCTAATGATTAGTTGCGGTGGCTGCATGTGCCGCTTCATCAGTGCTACAGCCCTGGAAGACTTAGAGCCCTATAATTCAGCTGAAGTGCTTCCACTCCGACTCTTTATGATGAGCCAAAACAATCACAACTACTGTACCAAGGTTAACCCCACAGAAATGTAGATCATCACATTTGTTTGACTGTGATAAATCAAGACCAGGTCGCTCATCTCCCTTGTGACTGGCTACCTCACAAAAGCACCATCATTTCTGAATGCAGTAGGCAATGTTTTTTCAGAATTGTACTTTATTTTTAATGTAAATGCCCAGTTTAGGAATAGATATATTGTTGAGGCTTATCAATGAGAGCTGGTGAAGGAAATTACATTATATTGATCTATGTATTCAGTCATTGATCCACTGTGTATCTTTGACTGCATAAATCCAGTTTTCAGGATTACTAGACCCAGTTCTAGGACAAAATCTGCAAAAGTAGTGCAGTCGGCCCTTCATTGACAAGTCTAATTGTTTTAGGAAATTCTAATACCCCAGAACATTTTCAAGTTGTCACTATTGTTTTACCAAACTCTTAAAACATGGGGAGCAAGGAAGACAGAAAGTAATTATCAGAGAGAGAAAGCAGCAAAAAGCTATTAAATGCCATTATCTGGGGATTTTTCTGTCTTTTAAGGGATTTTGAATTCCATAATTTATCTTCAGACTGTAGAAGAAGATTGAATAAGTATAGCCTCTGATGTTGTACGATGATGCTCCTCTGCACAAAATCACCAGCGATTACAGCTGAGTGGAGCCTCAGAGGTGAGCTTTTCATGCAGTTAGGGAGCTCTCCTCCCCAGCTCCCACCAGCCTTTTCCAGACATTACAATATTTCATATAACCTTGGCAACACCAACACAGTTCTCCCCATCTCTCTCTCTCTCTCTGGCACATAGTGAACAAACACGGTCCATCTCATGCTCAATCCCTTAGAGAGTCTTAAAACCTTAACAAGGAAGATTTAATTAATTTTCAAAGTAAATGGGTGAGCAAAGAAGGGGCTATTATCTTTATGCTGAACGACGGCAGTTGTGTGTTTCCATGGAGAGAGCATCTCTGGTGGTATTCAGGGAAACACTACAGCTTTGATGTACAAAATGAGGGAGAGAGAAAGAGCGAGACCAAGGGAATGTGCAAGCTGATTGTGCTCTGCATCCATGCACGGAAAGAGCAGGCAGATGGTCAGTATTTTGCTAAAACACTATCCAAATTTGAGGTTACAAGACTTTTTTAGCCACAATTTAGGTATAATGGGAATTTGTCATAGGAACTCATAAACTAAATGCTTTTGCTGAAGCATCCTGTACTGTTGGATCCATTGTGCTACTTGGAAATTCTTATGAGAAATCTTTTTCAGAATACTAGATATACCATGCACCAGCAGAAAATTATTATTTATGCGGACATCTGTCATAAAGTGATGTGTTAAACAGCAAATGCTTCTTGAAGAGTAATGATTTTGCACAGATGGTGCAGAGAAAAATCAACAAGAGATAGAAATGCCAATGTCGAACCAGTAGCCTCATAGAATTTATAGAAACCATTTGCTTGAGCTAGAATCAATTTCTTTCACTGCTGTCATCTCCTGTGACAGCAGTCACTCCCTGTCGTACATACAGTATGTGTATCTAAAAGCCTAGAGGTGAATTATGATCAGTATTTTTCCTCTGACATCAGCTGGTCAGAACAGAGGGAAACTGTTATTGTTGTTAGCAGCTGCTCATACCACATCCTTCACTTTAAACCAAACACTTCACACACTTTATTCTCAGAGGACAGTTTAGCACTTTTACAAGTGCAACAACACACAACAGTGGGAGAGGTGGCTGAAGTAACCCCCCCCCACAACTGCACATGTACGAATGCCCTGTAACTATTGACACGACAGCAAAGAAAACACGAGCCTACACACACAACAAAACACAACATGGGTGGTCGGGTACAAAATACTTCATAGTTGAATACCTTATGAAAAAGCTAAATTACAAAACACTTATTAGTATGCACACATTGCATTTCTGGTGGTTGCTGTTGTTGTCAATTATTTTTGCTCTGGAAACAACACAACACACAAACTCAGTACACTTTAATCTATAAAGAAACAAAGCCTGTATCAAGCTGCAATTTGGCCGTCTCTCATAGTAAAAAACAATTGAGGTAAAAATGTCTTTAAACTCTTTCTAGCCTCTCTGACAAAAAATTTCTGTGATATTTCTGCTACAACAGAAGCAGGAAAACGCGACAAATTGATACGGGTCTTAAGGGAAACATGATGATTATGTTTGGTCTGGATTTTTATCGGGGATCTTATTTTATTGGAGGAAATAATGGGTGGTGAAAATAATTTCATCTGTCCATCCATGAGAGTGCAAATAGATTTTTTACCCAGGCAGGCTAAAGGCCTTTCCACAGTTGGGCCGGGAAGAATAAAAGACAAGAAAATTGTATTAGCCTATGGTCTTTTCAAAAATTTTGCAAAAAAACTACATGATACCAAAGTTTTGCTTCACGTCGAGTGGTTCTTTGCCTCCACATCGTGCCTTAAAAGCATATAACGCTTTTCGGTACGAGTTCGGTACAACAGACACTAATTGAATGTAAAATTGAATGTAAAGGACAATGTGATTACATGAATCACAATGATCTGAGTTCTAGTTCTGGAATCTGGACAATTATCCCATGAAAACAGCTCTTCTGTTATATCTGTAGATGTGTAGTGTTTTCAACAGACTCACCCCTTTAGCCTCCTGCTACAAACATACAGCGGCTAACCAACTGCTACCTCCCTGTAAGCGAAAGTGATTTCACCGGTGAACCCCGTTGCTAGGCAACCATGTCAACACATTCTATGATTATTTAGCTATCACGAGAAAACGGTCTGTGTTATAATGAGATAACGAAATAATAAATTATTGACTGACTTTGTTATCTTGAGATAATAAAGTAAGTCGTTATCATGAGAAAATGGTAATAAGGAAAAATATACAAACGTGGCCGTTCTCGGCTTCCATAGAATCTGAATCTGAATCAGAATCCCTTTATCATTGCTTAACATAACAAAATTGAGATAGTAGCTTTCGATTCAGTGCAGCACAGGAGCTTGCATTGCCAGGCCATGTTGGTGCATTTTGGAAATTGTCAATCTGAAGGTCTCATGAGTGAGTGACATAGGTAAGGTTGAAGAATTGCTTGCAAGCTGCTTCCTACATGCAGATGGCGAACAACTTCCAAGGCAAAACCCTGAGGCAAAAGCAACAAATCCACCCTTTTCAGGGAGAGGAAATTGTCCTATTAGAATTTAAAATCAAGGAAAATGTATGCTTGGTATGTAGTGTGAAGAATAAGTATCAGGCTAGCAAGTGAGTGCAGATTTCCTCAGAAATGAACAGTGGTCTCTGTCTGATTGCACTCTGAGTTGAAGGGTGTTAAATCATCCTTGTGTGCATGTGTCTGAGTGGGCAATGATGTAGCTATGGCTCATTCTAATCTGCTGGTCTCATCTGACCTATGGTCATCTGCTGAGGTTAAAGGTCACTGAGAATGATGACAGCTTTAGCTTTCCACAAGCCTCAGATCTGGAGGAGTGCTGATCTGGCTGAGAGCGAGGCTCGCTTGGAAGGTGATCTGGCTGTTGTTTTTGATGGCTTGAGAAACACATGCGGATGTGTGATGAGACACATGTATGTACGTAATTATATGCAAGTCGCTTAGGGGCATATTGCGCATTAAAGCTGACCTATGCACCTTTTAATCAGTGTATGGGTGTGATATAGAGAAGTGGGGGAAAAAACATGATTACTGCTGGGCATAATCCCATTCTTTAAGGGCTGATGGCTAACACATACAATCCTATACCCTACACAGACACACACAAGCAGTGCCAGTGTTACCCGCCGTAGCTAATGTTATTCCTAGAAAGTATGTATCTACAGGATACTGTGGCAGCAGGTGGTAAATGTGTCCTTATTACAAGTGTGTGTCATATGTCATCTGAAGCTTTGACACTTCTCAAAGCCTCTTATTGTCGGCATGAAAGCTGATGTGTACAGTGAACAGAAAAGAGAGAATTAAAGCTTTGCAGGGAAGCCAAGAAAGACAGTAAAACTGGAACAGGCTTGGTTACATTTGGCTTACATCTGCTGTGGTACTTGGTTTGTCTGTGAGACTCAGCAGCAGCGTTCTTTTATTTATTTGTTTGTGATGTCAGGTTGAATGTACTGAACTACCATGTTACTGTGTGTCCAGAAAGGCTTCTTGCAGTTTGTGCAAAATCCATGTGACAAGGAAGTAAAAACTGGGGAAATTAATTTGATTTCCTTAAAAATATGCACTGAGACTAGATTGCAAATTTTTGCCTCGAGCTTGTTCCTGGCACTTACTGATATTAGCAAATATCCAAATGATCCCAGTTCTGTATTATATGACTGCATTGTCACAAGAACCACCAGGTTGATTACTTCCTTAATTATGTATTGCTGGTACTTGCTGATTATGTCAGGGGAATTCATCTAAACCACATACTGTTAAACAGCCATTGTTAAACCCCAAAACATTGGTCTATACGTATCTCTCGGCTTTAGAATTATTGTTATGATTTTCAGCACTATTATCATATGATTTCTCTATCCTTTTGTGCTGCAACACATCAGACTGGTGATTTATGTTCTACTTCTCTGTAAACACAGATGTTTTTCTCTAATCCAGCACAGCAGTAACACCACTAAACTGCATTATTCATCTAATTTAAATTGCAATGATAATTGTGATGTAAATGTAATATTTCCTTGGCTAGCTATATCAATAATTGAATACAAATGGCTTGAATAGGGTCTGTAATGCCCAATTCAACTGCTGCTGCATAATTCCATTTAATTGAATAGTTGGGGATAATTGTATATTATTATAATTCTAATGTTGACAAATGTTTTGCAGAAACTAAGTACGATTAATGAGAAGGAAAAAGAGGCTTTCAACTATATGGTATAATAGTTACTGTATGTGGCGTATAGAATTCAGAAGCTCTCTTAATTTCAAATGAAGCACTTGAAAAGTCAAAATATTTGTGTAGTCTCTGTCTTGTCTGGAGAGAGGTGAGAATCTGGTGCATATGTGATTCAGTCCATGCCGTGTGGTGCCATTCCATACTGTGTCATCTGCATCATCTCATCATCAGGCGTTTTGACAAAAGTTACTGCTACTCTGGTTCAAGTCTGTAGCTGTTTAACTTCAGCTGTCGCCTCCGCACATCCCAAACACTTGTTTTTTCTGCAAACACAGAAAACACCTATAGGTGTTTGTTCCAGCAGGGAGCAACAACCTTGTATTCTTTGCTGTGATTTAACAATGTTCGTCTGTGTGAGCAAGTGCGTGCATGTGCGAGACAGAGCGAGAGAGACAGACAGAATGTCTGGAGGCGACGTCCGTCCTGTGACCTGGATATAATGTGGACCGTGAGGAATGTAGTTTTAGAAGCTGCCGATGGAAATTACACACTACACAAATATCAAAACAAAAACACACAAGGACATACAACACATTCACGCTGGAGCACACGCACATCCTGGATCTGTCCTGCAGCTCCTAATGACTGTTTCCAAACAGCTGTAAATGGACGATCTGTTAGCTGGAATGATGTACAGTAGGACTATTATATCAAGAGCAGTGTAGCAGCTTGTGCTGTGTTAATCCCTATCTTCAGATACAATAAATATTTGATCTTCCAACAGTACCAGTTATACCTGCAGCTACATACAATAACAGTGACAGTTATGTAAGTGAAGGAAAAGCTGTGTTGTTTGTCTGAGTGACAACAGCAACCTATGCACCACTTACTGTACAGCAATTTAAACTTCAGCTCCAATCTTATGAAATTATAAGTTAAGGACACAAGCTGAAAAAAATAATGTTCTCTATGGCAAAAGTGAGAAATGCAAAAGAGGGAGAGAAGATTGAGAATGCTGCAAAATGACAAGCAACTGAACACAAGTGGTTGGTTCCTCCATCAACTACTGGGCACACTAAGTGTCTGTATCTCTTATTGAGTTGGCACCTGAAATTATGGGGTTTTTTCCCCCAAAGGACCTCTCTGTACACGGCTGCATTCATCTGCCACTCATTGTGACCTTGCCACCAACATGATGCTGCCACCACCACCATGCTTCACTGCAGGGACTGGTATGAGCCAGGAAATGAGCAGTGTCTTATGTTTGCCAGACAGAGTGAGGAGTTCTGTTTAGAGAGTTCGACTCTTGTCTCATTAGACGAGACAATCTTTCCCATCAAGCTCTATGAATCCTTGTCTGATGGAGTGCTGCTGACATGGTTGAACCAGCAGCATGTTCTTCTCCAAGTTCCCTATTGGCCGGCTACTCAGTTTGGCCGGACACTCGTGGCTGGTTAAAACTGATTCCATTTCAGAGCTACTGGGGCCACTCCTTAAAATTCAAAGCTTTGGAAACTGCTACTATGTCTGTGTTGCTTTTTCTGCATGTACCCACAAGGAGAGAGCTGTAGGAGAGCCACTGCATTTTCAAATGTTGCTGTTTTTTTTCCCTTTTAGACTCTTGACTACTCCAGCTAAATGACCTCCAAACTCTCTATTCGTTCGTTCGTTCTGCCCCCCCATCTCTTCATTGTTCCATCAATTCCACCCGATTACTCTCATCTCACACCCTTTCTCCTTCGTTCTTCCTATTTTGAATACTTAAAAAGGAATTTGTTTTGCTGGGAGGAGGAGTGACACAAACCAGCGGTACTTTTATCTGAAAAGTAGCTATAAATAATCAGTTGGAAGGACAAAGGAGGGGAGATGAAGAGGGAACGGGCTGCACAAATATTTGGTTATAGCAGCGAGCATGTGGTTAGATGGAAATCAAAGACCAAAGCGCAGCCCGGCGCAGGATGGACAACATAGCGCTGTGGAATCCAAAGCAGGCGAGTCGATAGGAAGCATTTCATAAAATACCTCAACAAAAACAAAAACAAACACAACTCATCACTCAAACATGACCTGTGAAACCTTGTGCTGTCACTAAGACGAAGCAGTGCATATAAGATTTATAAGACTTTATGCACTGTCTTTTGGGCGCACAACAAAGAAGTTGGTGGTCAAAGCACTGATATCACTTGGAGGTTATGTGCATTGCTTTGGTGCAGTTAAGATATCTAGTTCTCCTGCACCACGGATTCATGACAGAAGGCCTCTAGAGAGAGTTCTCTGACCCTTAAAGCTTCCTCCTTTTTCATCACCCTGACCTCCCTTCATCTCCTCATTCCTTCACCCTCGACCCCCCACTTTACTGCTGATGATGTGACTTTAAATGTTATTGCTGGGGTCAGATTGTACTGGGAAGGAGTTTTGCAATATCGGCCATGGCAGAGCACAGGATTACAATGCTCAGGCTTAAAATGAGAAGCAAATGGAAGAATGGGGGGGAATAAAGAGAGAAGCTATAGCTTGTGTGATTAGAGCGGGTGGGACAGACGACGTTTCTAGATGAGGGTGACCACAAAGAGTTAAGCCTGACAAGACTTACTGGTGATTATAGAGCCCGGACAATAAAGTATTCTTCAAATGTATATGCATGTGTGTGAGTCTTTTGAAGCTGTTCATCAGCTCCTACTTTTTCTGACAGAACAAGCACTCAGACACTCCAAGAAAGACACAGGCACACACACACACACAGGCACATGCACGCACGCGCACACGCACACGCACACAACAATCAGCATGCATAGACAGTCACAGCCCTAACCCTTTCAGATATCTTATCTTCATCTCTAGGGCCAGATAATCCACACAGGTCCTCCAACACACACACACACATCTCCAAGTGTCCATGGTGCTTATGTCCTGGCACATGCTGTAATGATTTTTTAAGGCTTGGCTTATCAGTTGTCATGTCCGTAAACTGAAGAACACACTCACCTTCGCTGTCTTCCCTCCCAGTCAGTGCTCTAACAAACCGGATGGTAATCTCATCTTTATCGTGTGGCAATGTCACCGACTCTGATTGCCCAGTGCAAATCATTTTAAACGACAAAGTCTGCAGCTCAGGGCGGTGTCACAAACGTCAAAATGTCAGCAATCACATTAATTTATGACTAATTAATGCTTCAGCTAATATCTTATGATTTATTGATGAGAGGATTTAATGAATCTACATTGGAAAACTACTGCTGTTCTGTCTCCATGAGGACGAGGGATGTTCTTCAAGAGTTATTTTTAAAACACACAGTATAAATCCACTTATTTTCGGGCTGTGCTGAAAGCATTAGCATGTGTAATCCAAATAGCATGTATTTTTTAAATTATCATTATTTTTCATTATCCTCTTGTTTATTGCTGCCCAGTTGATCAGAGAGCTACTTTGAGCAGGGACTGACAACCGTAAACTATAAGTGCAAAAAGTAGAACATTTCTAATCAGTGGCGTTACTGTTTTTCCCCATCGTGAGAACGTGTCATTGCAAGTACAGTAATTTCACAGTAATTTAATGAGCAATTCCATCCTCTATGTGCCATCTTTGAAAAAAAAAATAATAATAAAGATTTCTGATGTTAAAGCTAAACAGATTTGCATAAGCCATTTAAGTATGCATCTTGAGTTATTAGGTTCCATTCAATTCAATTTTGTGTTCCACTGGAATACTATAGTTAGTATAATCTCATCAGAACGTGTAATGTTACATGACAAACTAAAATGTAGGTTACAAAACAAAGTGTTCGTGAGACTTGAGAGAATGTGGATTTGCATGGAAATCTGTGGTTATTAGTTTCTTGAAACCAGAGTAATAACAATGCAGATCTTGTGTGTATCTAACTGTGTTCAGGCCCTGGACCTGCACATGCTGACACCATGCGCCTCTGGCTCATCAAGTAGGCATAGTACTGAAATGATTAGTTGGAGCGGGGTTCCTACTTGACTGGATTCCAGGGGATCCACTGCCAAGTAAGGATTAGTTTAAATTCAGCAATATCTCATTCATTTACTAGACATTATCTTAAATAAGGGTCTAAGAGGAGCACTTACACCAGTGCTTATATAGTCAAAAATAATGATGGTAATAACAAAAATATTATCTACAAATGAAACTTGTGCACAACTTTTTTTTTCTTCAATGCACCACACCAACAAACATGACCCATTTGAAGTCACCTGTGACAAAATATTCAGTGCAGCACAGTGAAAGTGTGTATGTTTTCCCCTACCTGCCGCTGGTGTTTCGGAGGACAACCAGGGCATCAGGGAAGCCGTCCAGGTTGTAGTCCCCGAGGTGCAGGACTAGGGGCTGGCTGGGTGTCCCTGGCACAAAGCCCCAAACTGTTTCCTTCCGCTGGAACTCTGACAGCACTGGTACCCACTGCAACGACATCCCAGAAAAATTACACATCAATCAGAATTAACCAGAAAATCACTCAGGAGAAAAGAGACACAGTAGATGATGATAACCAATATGAATTCTCTCAAAAATCCATTTAGTTTCATTCCTGTCTTAAACCTGACCATACTAAATTTTCAGCATTGCGTTAGTAGAGTATGAAAGTCAAGTGACACATGTAATTATATGTGTGTGAAGGCCAGTAAACTGATAAGATTTGGTATTTGTACTCAATCACACTGTTGCTGCAAAATATTTATTTTTCAAACAGTAATTCATGTCTTTGTTGCACATCTAGGATTTCTGGGTGGATTGGTACAGTACAACCACTTACACAAAAAAGAAATAAATGCCAAATGTAGGATACAACATTTAATCCCATACTCATATCATTTCTGTATTGAGCATGGTTTGAAGTGCAATTTTAAGTGTTGTCTTACTCAGGCTTGTTGTTAGAAACCAACAAGCCTACCCTTTGAACTCACCTACAGCAACAACAACAGCATTTACTTAAAAAGAAATGCAAATCACATGAATTGCATACTGTTAAGCGCAAAAATTGTGCCATTAAAACCCATTAGAATTTTTGATCTCACTTCCAGTAAAGGATAATACGTGCATTTTGGGTATATCTGTGTGTCAATCTGGGCTTTTGCCTTGGAATCAATCATTGTTACTACTCTCCACCAGATGCCATCATATATGGAGGAAAAAAAAAACATGCTATTTCTACTACGTAGATGGCAATGTCACAATTCGCCCGTTTGCTTTTTGTCACCTGAAAAACCTGGCATACAAAGGGTTAAAATCTTTAAAAAATATTGAACATTTGCTGTGTTTCAAATATAAAAATATAATATGAATGTAATGTATAATACAATGTTTTTATAGCTGGCTTTTAAAAAGCACATTTTTTGTGCTTAGCAATACAAGTGTGAGTAATATTAGAACCGAAATACCATTCTATAGTGAGGACATGCACTCTCCACCACTATTCACCTGATACAAATAAGGCTCCTTTTCTTCATTTTGGCAATTCAGATGGATGTTGGTAATGGCGTGATGGTAATGGGGCCCTGAAGGGGGGCAGTTTGTGCAGGCTACTTACTGACTGATGTTTACAGTATGAAACAGTCAAACTACAGATGTGTCACAGTAAACAACATAATAACAAACTGTGCGTGGGAGACAGTGTTTTGAAGAACCTCACTCAGACCATAATCACTTCACTTAATATGAATACTCTTTCACTTGTCAGCTGATTCATTGCTCAAACGCACTGGCATTGGCTAAAACCTTGACTCTCCATTAGAGCCAAAACACCTTTCACTCACACTCTTTCTGCCCAAGACTGAACCAATGTCTGATGACTGCAACTGAAAAATAAGAGAAACTATTCATTTTGCAGAAGAAAGATTTATTGTAACTGCCCATAAATTCCCTGCGAATTAATTTTAATAGAGACCCAACCAGTGACAGACACGCTGGTCTCCCTGCTTTCATTAATGTCATTGCAATGAATTGTTAGCCAGGACTCCTGTGAATTACACATAATAGAATAAAAAGAGGTGTTACAAGGAGAGAGGAGCCATGGCCAGCCTTAATTCACTGCCCAACACCATCATGAGAGGCAACTCCTGAGTAGCATGTATCACCATTCAGTACATTGTGTAGCCTAATTGGTGCACCATGTGGACCAAACACTTAGTCCTTGTTAGTCTAATAGCATCTCCTTATAACTCAGCATTCAGCACATGTGGGGGCAGGCTCCATTATTTCTCAACATAGAAGGTGGAATCTGGCGCTTCTTCCTGAAGCTTTTGAGCAGCCGGGAAACCAGGGCAACAAGACGCCTACCTGTAACAGGAGGTGTGGCCCTTAGCTCATGGTCAGCACCCATACAGGTTGGTGAGAACAAAGTCTTGTTGGCTCTAGTTGGCAACACTGTGGGCTGTAAACGCCTCCTTATAGAAACTGTTGCTGCCAATTAATTTAGAAAGAGTGACAGCCAATGGGGAAAACTGTCCAGTTATGTGGCAATTGGCTGACCAGTGGTTGAGAAATGATCACTCAACTATCATCAGTCAGTCAGTCTCGGAAATTCGTGATGATTTTGAGACTCAAAACTGCACTAAAAGACCAGTGTGTATCCCTAGTGTGTGTGTGTGTGTGTGTGTGTGTGTGTGTGTATCCTAGAGCAGCGGTTCCCAACCTTTTCTAACTCAGGGCCCACTTGAAAATCTTGAAATTGTTCTTGGCCCATCTCCAACCCCATGAGGAATACAGAGGCCAAATAAGGCATTCTACTCAAAACACTATTTTATTTTAATGATTGGGAAAACAAAACAAAACAAAACAAAACAACAAAAAGAGTATCTTTTTAAATGAATCTTGTTTTAACATTAAAACATTATTCATCCATATTTTTATTTTTAGGCAATTATTTTAATATTTTTCACAAAAATCATACTACTTTGAAACTGATTTGACAGCCCACTTGCAGTGCCTTCGTGGCCCACAGGTTGGAAATGACTGTCCTGAAGAGGCACGTGGCCAGATGCTGGAGGTTTGAACTTTTCATGAATGCTAAACAGAGGGAGCAGGTGCGGGGGAGAGCCACTAGAGAAACGCTCACCAGAGCTGCTGCTAATAGCCCTTAATATGATCAGCATGTCTGAGAGAGACAACCGCGGCCATCAGTTAGTTAGAAATGTATCATGTTGTCATGTTACTGATTTAAGGTGCTTCTCATCCAGCTGTGCACATTATGTCAACATTGCACAATGGGATGTTTTTCCTCTGGGTGCCCAGCCATTTGCCTGGTTTGCCTCTCCCGATGTTGCACCTCTGGTAATACCCAAGATAAGATACTTTATCTTGCCTTAAGCATGCATAAAAACTCTTCCTATATTATTTTGAAAGGAAGCATCTTTTGATATTACATCAGTAACAAAATATAAAAAATTCAATTTTAATCAAAATCTAACCTTCCTCTCCCTTTATGACCTTATAGAGAAAAGTGAAGTTTAAGTCCTTAGGCTTAGACAGGGGGTGTTGCACAGAGTCAGTCGATGTAAGCAGCAGGCGATGATAGTAATTATACTTACATACGGTGTCATAAAACCAGGCAAGTGATAAACCAAGACCCAGGCTGAATATTTTTCAGGGGATAAGAATAAGTGTTGGAGCTTTAATGCAGCAGTGTCCAGTCCAGTTCTTATTAAATGACTGTTGAGTGATGTTGCAGTGTGATTTGAAAGTCTGACTGCCTGCCACATGGGTGTAGAACTTGGCTATGATTACTGCCATCCGCAGTGGATAGGAGTGCTGGAAATGACCACTAAACACAATGCTAGACATAGACGCACATAAATATTTACATTTGCACGCTCTGACAGAGGTGAAACCACTATCAAAAAATACCTAGGCAAAACACGTTCATCTGGTCCCATCTGATGAGATTTACTTTGAAAGTACCCGATGAGAAGGAGGTGTGGCAAAAAGAAGACATACGACAGAAAAGAAGGAAATGAAATCGAAATACATGAGAGGAGTTTGGATGACTGACAGCTCAATAGCTATAGAGACAATATTTGTTTTATAATGCAAATTATATTAGGCCAAAAACCAGTGAGTGCATAAGATATGCATAACACAAGCACTGAAGGGAAAAGATCCTGCATTAACTACACATTAGCTCCCCTGTCAGCGGTAATTCCCACAGAGCAGGTGGTCATGTTTTCAGATACCAGCTACATCTTCAATCTTTTTCACTTTTGGCAAATTAATTCACTGGTGAGTTATCTTTTACGCTGGTGTCCTTTGGTCTGTGCTCAGCGCTGCCATGACATTCTCTCTCAGGACAGAGTGAGGCCTTTGCTGGCCGCCAGCCTTATCAGCAGACCACTGCGCTGGTGTTTACCCTGAGGCAATCAGTGTACTGTCTGCTGCTTTTTTCTAGCGTTGATTAGAAGGGGAGAGACTAAGAGCACGGAGAATACTAACAGCGTCTCGTCAAACACTGGGGAAAAAAAAAAGAAAAGAAAAAGAAACCACAGACACACAGAGACATCATCGTGCTTCGGGTTTAAGGTGTTTCATCTGGTGTTCAGGTTCTGTAAAGGAAGGTTTAACTGCTGATAAAGTTGGAGATGTCATTTTTGGTCTCTAATTAATGTTCATTTCAAGACAGCATGGGAGCAGAACTGAGGTACAAGGAAAAGGATGATGGAAAATGGAATAGCTAGAATGATAATAAAAACGGTGCATTTGCATGCACGCAGACATGCGGTTGTTTAATCAAGTAGGAGTTGAAGCTTAGGTCTCAAATAGAAGTGGTGACATGATCAAAGCTGTCTCCATGTAATTGATACATGATACCATTTTCCTACATTACCTAATGACAATGATATGTGATGATCATATTGTATGAACATATGGCAGAACAAAAGCAGATGATGAAAGACTCAACTGTGGTAAATTAGCAGACACAACACAAAGCGCAGTGGCAATGGTGGAAGTCAAGAGATCAGCCTTTTCCAATTGAGCAGAAGGGGAAAACAGTCCAATGCAGCATTTTCCTCCAGAGATTGTTTTCCCTGCCTTTTGTTTTTATTATTCAGCAGTATTGTGAGGGAAATCTTAGGGAAATTATTTGGGCTGAAGTGAGGATATTAAAGATTTCTAATCTGATCAAATCATTTTTGTGTTCGAGAAGCTGCAATAAATATCCATCCTGATATGGGGGCTCCTTAAATGATGAAGCAGTTACTGTCCACACAGCAGCCGAGGTTTTGACATATGATCACTAAATATAACCGATGATTGAATAACATGACATGTATTATTTATGTGAAACTTTGGACATCATGGGACGCAAGACAAATTTCAGAGTGATCTGATAATAAAGTATAATCTAATCTAATCTAATCTAATGTGTGTCTTTATGGAATAATCCATGGTCCAGTGTCCTGCTGGTAAAAAAAAAGAGTGTCCTGAAGTCTAGTTAACTCCGTAGTGACATTTACTTGTTCAAATGTCAACTTATTAACATATTGAGAAACGAATTGAGTCTGAGTGTGTTGTGTGTGTGTGTGTGTGTGTGTGTGTGTTTGTGCAGAGATCCAAATGACCTAGTTAATGGAAATGAAAACAATGATGGGATTTGCGCACACGAGGTAATCTGATACCTTAAATGGTAGCGAAGAGAAGGATCCTGCATACAAATGGCTTTTTACCCCACTGTCGGAAAACAGACCATGTGTGCAGACAGCATATTGCGGCACATGCTGGCCTGCACGCACGCGAATGCATGCACGCACACACACGGATACGCACATACAAACCAGAAGGGGCACATACACCAATGTGCTCAACATAAAATCACTCTCGCTGGTTTACCGGCGACTAAAGCGAGAAAAGCGGCGGCGTGTTCAGAGGCTCCCATTGATTCAACTTGGTGGAGAGAGCTCCCGCTTCATTAGGCCAAGAAATTAAAATGTGGGCGGCCTGCGGTGGAGATGGGTGGTGGTGGTGGGGTTTATGGGGTGATGAGAGGTGCTGCTGTAACATCAACAGACAACAAGCCTGTCCAAGGCAATAAAATAAAAGGGTTGAAAAAAAAAAAAAGCAGGCGTGTAATGAAGCAATAGCTTTTTATGATCCCAGTGATATAATGACTTTAATGCTCATCCCATTAGAACTGGCACTGAAAGACAGCATGGGTTTGAAACACTGGGGGAGTGGGTGGGAAGAGAAGATGATGCTATACTGCAAAGTGGAAGGCTGGCTAGTCTTGCATGATCATTGGCAATGAATGATCATGGCTTTGATCTACATGTATGCTATGGCAGCATTTTAGCTGATGCAATGTGTGAAATATTCAACAGTCAACCAAGCCCCAGTGGTACAAGACTTATTTTTCACAACTGGATACAAATAGCAAGAGAATAGAGGCTCATGCAGTCCAGGTTTGATTTTTTTAAGAACACACTCAGGTGTTAGTTTGATGTAGTACAAAGGATTTGTAAAATTTTGGAGTCTGACAAGTCAACATGTTGTTACTGTAGAGTGTTAATGTGATACTGTAGTGGTCACATTTTCATATTTCTAACCAATATTATGTTTGTGTGTGTATATTTCAACACACATTGTACTGTCGTATTCTAATCCAAAATACCAAGATGCAGATTGTCTCTCATCGTGAGGTGGATATGAGGCCGTAGTTTGTCCCGCAAAAAAAAAGGCAGTCATGAGCCAGAGACGGAGAGAGACCATATGTCTTTGTGTCAGCGGGGCGGGGCGGGGACACGGCTCCCCCGCTGTCAGTGTCACCTCTTTGACCACTGACTGACCGACTGACTGGGATGACTGGGAGGAAGCTGTCTGGCTCACACTGGCTGCCCTTACACTGTCTAGGCAGCAACCGTGGGCAGCTGGCTCAGGCTTTTTGGGGGCGGTTTGTGTGTTCAGCATGTGTGCATGGTAGGCATTTTCACAACAGAACAAGTAAACACAGAAATGTGCATAGAGGAATGGAACTGCAAGTTGGAAAAGTCTAGGTCGACTTACTTACTGGACTATCAGTGTTAGACTTAAGTTTATTGCCACTGAAGAATATAAAAAATACCAAAGCACAGTTATTGAAAGAATAGTTATATAAGCACTGCACAATGTCACTGCACAATAAATGAGGTATTCTTCCAGTATTTTGCATAAGGCCTTGGAGAGAGGGAGGCCATTAGTTTGTGTACAGCTTCTTTGTTTTTATCTTCAAACACCACAAGCAGCAGTCAACATCAGGTCACAAAAGAACAACAGCACCATCATCAAAGCTCATCAGTCACTGACAGGGAATGTGATCTGGAGCCAAACAGTGAAGCCAAAAGGGTCACTGACTCGCTCAGTCACTCACTGATGCTGGACAGACCGTGTGTGCTAAAGCTGCATTGGGACTGTGCATAAAACTCACATACTGGACCACTGGGAAGATAAAGGGAATGTTTACAGTATGTCTTCATTGGTGATAGGGGTTATTTAGATAGATCTATTTGTGCAGATTTGTATGGTCCACCTATCTTCAGTTAGGATGAAAATGAGGAGTACTGCAACAGATGGTCTGCCCCCCCACAGAGCCTGATCTCAACATTTTGGAGTCAGTCTGGGATTACATGAAGAGACAGCGCTAAACCCACACAGGAGCCGCGGCAAGTTCTCCAAGATGCTTGAACAATGTACCTGCCAAGTACCTTGAAAAATTGTAGTGTTGCTCGGGGTACACTTACAGAGTGGTTACACTAAATATTGACATCACCGAGTTTCTTTTCTCTATGAGAAATACACACCAATTACGGCATATCATTTGAAAGCTTTTTCCACTTTTAGTGTCTAAAGCTTTTCAACAGCTCTGAATATTCAATAGTGAAATGACGACACATTGTATGAATCCTCAACTCTTTACTTTCCAACAAAACCACAAAGTCCAGAAAAGCGAGAGATAGGGAAAGAGACAGAGAGAAAGATGAGGTTCACTTGACTGAAAGTCCATTCCTTGCCAAATTCTCTAAACGTCACTATGCACTTCATTGTTGACTCAATAAATTAACTACAGCAGCAGTAGTCTGTGTACTGAGGGACTGAGAGAAAACAGCTCCAACTGTATAGATGTGCTCCATGTACTAATTAGTCTTGGACATAGCAGTATTCTACTGTGTAAAGCAATTGCTTAAGCTCTGTTTGGACTTATATTATATATTTGAGCTCTACTTTGTGTAGAAAACAATGTTCAGTAATAGAAAGTTTGTAATCATCTGTGTAAATCTAATGGCATTTAATAAAGGCTGGTTGGTGTAAATCATTACCATATATCTAATTAGAAAAATCTATTTGTAAAGCCTTTTCATCAAGGATTAAAACACTGAGATGTTATAACGCTCAGCCCTCTGGCATCCAACATAACTGTACTCAATCGGAAATGAGCTACAGCCTTTAATATACACTCACTTGCCAAGTGCCCGGACAGAGTGCTTATTCCTGTGAAAGTGTTTTTTGTCTGAAAGTCTTTATGTTCTTTTTTTTTCTATTTGTGTGCTACAATTTGCTTGACAGATGTCACTTCCACAGTGACATAATAACACCTATCTGCAGTAATACCCAACTGTGTTACTGAATGTAAGAGCACACAAAAGAGGGGGGTCCAGAGTGCAATAAATGTGAACACTGTGTGGCTGTAAGAACAGGGAATGAGGCGGAGAGGTGTTGGGAGCCACCTGCGGTTTCCTCCAATATGGTGAACTAAAGGGCCCCGGAGCTGGTGCAGACGCAGAGGCAGAGCTGTGGCTGCAGGAAGGAGGCAATGAATTGCTGTTTGGAGATGAACTACAGACACACACTAGTTTCTGCTCAGCGGGACTTCCGGGCACGGCCAAAGGCATCTCACCATGTCTTTGCCTGTATACATATCACAAGCCCTGTTCACTCTCCATTCCTCTTTTCTGCTTCTCCCGCCCTCATTCCGTCTGATGGGATCTTCCTCTCCAAGTGGTAATGTGGGGACAACGGACATTCTTTTTTGTCCTCTCTCCATTCCTACCTTCCTTCTCTAGTCTTCATTTCCCTCCACCTCCTCTTCCTCCCTCTCTCATCATATTCTTCTCGTCTTTTCCTCCCATCTCTCAGTCCCTCCTATTATCTATCTCTATTTTATCAATCTCTTACACTTTTCCTCCATCCCCTCTAGATTTTCTCTATCACTGTCGGTGGGCAGATATCTCTAGGGGAGACATCTGCTGACTAGGGACTGGGGTGAACATGGCTGCAGAGCCACTGCAATGGAGCCACACACATATACCTACACAATGTGATGTAAGATCATAATGACAGCTCAGAAAGTGTTTACACCACAAATAATGATGAGCTGATGGGATCAAAACAGTGAGGTATGGTGTGTTGGCTTCTGCAGACGGAGGTTATCATTATGATTGTGTATTCCTATCACCGTTCCATGAAAGCACGGAAGCTTAGAAAGACAGTTTCCTCCTCTCTCCGCCCACCCTTCCCTTTTCCGCCCGTCTCTCCAGCTGACAGTGATGACTGTCTCTCAAACGCAGAGCGACACAGAAGACAACATGTGTTCACTTTATCCGTCAGTGCCTATAAGTCTTCCTCTCTCTGCCTCTCCTCTCGTCCCTTCAACACTCCTCCTTTCACTTCCTCCTTCACTCATTTTTTTTTTCATTTCTGACTGGCAAACAAAAGAAGGGATGTCCATGGGGAGTGCGGGTCTGTGCGTCTCCGTGCGCGTGTGTCTTTTTGTGTGTACATGTGTATGTGGGGGCGGACATGCAGATAAGCCTGTAATATTTCTATTTTGGATTGAAAGAAAGTGGAAGCTAGTTCTCTGGTGGCAGAGGAAGGAAGAAAAAAGGAGTGAGGTCTCCTGCCAAATGGTGGGATGCGAGTGAAAAGAATCACACAAGATGGTACGTAGGTGGTGGGGGCGGAGATACTGTGTGCTATGTGAGTGTGAGTGTGAGAGCAACTGGGAGTGAACATGACCGCACACATATATTCATCTCTCTGTGTACAATAATCAGATGGGACTGCTGCTTGTGTATGTGTGTATCTGTTACTTGTATCTCGCACGGCTCCGAAAACAAAATGACATCCACTGGATCAGTGCCGATGTCTTTCTAAGCAAGAGCCCCCTGCAGTGAGGCGCGTGTTTAATGCCTTCCTGAAATAGACAGCCACTGTACAGAAACAGTCGCTCTGCCATCGCAGCGGAGCCTCTGGTGAGGCGATCTCTCATACGTCTGAAAGAACATGAGGGAGAAGTGAGTGGGCAAGAGATAAGCGCCAGTTATTCTGACCAACTCTTTTAAACGATCTGCTTAGAAGTGGCCTCTTTCAGTCCTGACCGTTATGACACTTACCATCCACTCAAAGCAAAAGCAGATCTGACGTAGGGCTAGACGATGATGGCAAAAATCACAATCATGATTAATTTGGTCAATACTGAAATCACGATTATTTACACAATTATGTATGTATGTACTATACGGGGGCCAACGATGACTCATTACATTACATTTGCTTTTGTGAATTAAAGAGGAACTAAGCAGGATTTCTCCCGTGGCTATGCTACATTTTTACCTTAATTAAAAAGCTCTGGAGTAATTGTGATTAACTACATGACTTGTGACTTGTTATGAGTGAGAATGGAGGCTCTCTGCCTTCACCTGGCGTCTCACGGCTTAAAACCAACCTTGCAACATCAGTGTAAGTAACTCGGTCGCCGCCCCGGTGTCCCAGCTCTCGTCTCTGCACCCCGCGACACAAACACACTCCGTAACCGATAATCATTTGTTCATGACGGTTAAGACTACACAAACACACGCGCCGTAACATCGTATATATTATGTAACGTTATCCACCGCTCCATTTATTGATTTTTCGCCGGCTTCGTTGTAAACAAATGCACATGGCTGAGAGGAGCATAACCAAAACAGCGGAAAAGCGAGCGGACTTGTATAGTTCCCCTTTAACTGACACGTGTGGGTAGAAGGACGAACAATCGTTTATTTGTAGAAGTGTGTTGGTGATGTTGATGTGCGCGATATACAGTCTAATCATCTTAATGAACGATACTGTATATGTTTCTGGCCCTCCTGTTCCCACACTAGAGAACTTCTACCTTTCTTGTCGACCAAACGGCGCTGCTCTCCCTCTGACGTCTTTACTTGCGCTGATAAAAACACCACCTGTCACCATACACCTCGTTGGCCTCATTCACAGTATTGACTAAGTGAGTGCAGTGCAAGCTTCAGGGAATTGCTCATGCACGAGTCTTTCATGATAAAATCCTGATAGTCTGTGAAAATGACAAAATTGAGAACGTTTGGATCCAAAATCGAAATCACAATTAAAATTCGATAAATTGTCCAGGCCTAATATGACGTCGGTCAGACAGAAGTTCACATACCTACTCTCAAACTTAACCAGCCAGTAACCACAGAGGCAGCAGGTCAGTCAGTTGTTTTTTTGATGGTCATATACAGTACAGTGTGTGAATAAAAAACCTGTTTGAGGACTTGTTTGACTTGAATCCTACAATTCTTTTCATGTTGTTTCCTTCAGTAAGTAGATGGACCATGCAGTAGGTCTTCAACACTTATTTTCATAATTAATTCACTGGTGATTATATTGACAAACTGATAAAATATCACATCAAAGAGTAAAGTGTAAAAGAACATCATAGTTTCCTAGCACTCAAGGTGATGTTGTCAAATCATTGTGCCAGCCAGTCAGCTTTATACTACACAGTCTAAGGATGTCTTCCATTTCTATTAGCTAAGCCATTAATGGCACAACTATCAGTACAAGTCATGATTATTACGTGTTAACCAGCAGTCACTTCCAGTCATTTCCATGCTGTTGCTCTGCTGCTAAAATCCTTTTCTACCTTACACTTTATGTCTATGTCAGATGATATTTCAGTTATAAAGTCCACACCTACTGTTGTGATCCAGCCAAAAATGAAAGTGGTTAAACTGAGTAGAAAACAGTCTAAATCATTGCAATGACTTGTCCCGTCTCTTAGTGCGGTTGCATGTGTGTTACGTACCTCTTTGGAGCCCGACCTGGCCAAGAAGATTTCGCTGCGTAGACACTTGTCATCCAGACACACGGGGAGGAGGTGGTCCTGGTAGCCGTCACCGTCTGCCAGAGACAGACAGACAATTAGATGGAAAAGCAACAGTGTTTGAACCAGTGGAAGGTCTGTGATCCTGTCTTTTCTAAAACTGTGCTATTTTAGTATTTTCACTCCATCGCAATACCTCAGATTTTGTTCTAAAGTTGACTTTGAGTACACCTCAGTTTCTGGCACAAAGAAAAATTGTTAGTGTTTTTTTTCTTCCACGTGTGAGTTGGATCACAGGAACACCTGCTTGTTTCCTGTGAGCAAACACACATCCAAGCAGCATTTGTTTTTCTTTGATGCCTTTTAATAATGTCAGTTGACTTGAAGTATCATTTTCTCCACTGATTTCCATCGCTATTAATTATTATTATCATAATACATGCAGGCTGCATCTAATGTACAAACAGGGACAGAGCCTCCCAAATCAAAACAACAGCTCTTCAAAGCACAAACACTTCAGTACAGCAGGTTCTCTCTCACACACACCACACACACCACTTCAAATGACAAAACAATACCTCATTAAGTGATGTTGACTGAATCATAAATTCCTTTTCACCACATTTACATCCATGAGCACAGTCACACCACTGTGATCTACTTGTTGTTTTCCCATGTCTTCAGACGTTCAACTCTGTGTTGCCAGAAAACTTTACTTTGCTGAGAAACAACCGGATGCTTTCAGTTCCTTTTAGATAGCACAGCTTTGAGCTACACATATTCACTTCAGTCTGGATATGAAAAAGAAGCATCTGTGAAACAAAACATATAACCTTGTAAGGCTGCTGGACTTCAACCAAATGAAAATCCATCTTGCCAGGCTCCGTGTGACTGGTTTATGGCTAAACCACAGTGATTTGGACTTTCAAGTGTCCAATGAGAGAAGAGCTACTGGCCAGTGAGGCTTGACTTAGGTGTATCATCAGCCAGCAACGACTGTTCGTTAACAACCATGACCTCTAAGTGCAAAGTAAGAGGTTAGCATAGATGCTACATTAGTTAGCACCATATTTGAAACTGGAGGATACTCCTTAAGTGAAGGAACTGTTGGGCTTTTTTCCATAGATGTTATGTTTCTCTCTTTCAACTGGCACTGCCAAGAGATTGATTTAACAGTTGGCTTGGCTGGTGATGAGAAAATGCAAAGGATTCTGATTGGCTAGTTGAGCCAGCGATAGACAGTGATAGACAGATGTTCAATCAATCAAGGATATTTTTTAAGTGTCTGCTCTTTTCAAACAGTTTCGATTCAAACTTTCCCAGATGGTTCAGAGTAACAGAACATCTGGTGCGTCAGGTTAGAGCTCCTATAAACATGAGTAAAATTCATCTTCACGTGTCTCTTGAGACGATGGTGTGGTGAAAACAATTGATCAAACTGCATCTGAACTCATCTGGGTTTGTGAACATTCAGACAGAAGTTTATGTGGTTAGATTTACTTTGTTAAGCATGACTAAAACAAATCCATGAATCGAATGTGAGATAAATTATCATTAACTATTCAAATTATTTAAGCATTTATGTCATTGTTTAAGCACAACGTGATCTCATGGGAAAGCGTATAAATAACACGCCGTTTCTTAAGTAATTTCGCGTGCTATTCCAACGCATTTCTCACTTTTCGCGTGTCATTTTACGCCGTTCAGTCCCCATTCATTTACACTGTAACCCAATCCGCATCACGTGACTGTTTAGTGAAATTACCAGGAAATGACAGATGCCTGTCATTCTCAGTGGATAATACAACGTTTTAAGATAGTTTCGACATTAAAATGCCTTTAGGTTGCATTTCTAGCGAGAGATATGTAGTCTGTGTGCACATTCTCTGGTCAGTGAATGTGTATGATGCTTAGTTTGTTAAGTTTATGGTTTATACAGAGATTTTTCCGGTCGTTCAGGGTTGCTATAGAAACAGGTAAACAAGCCATGAGGAGGACGTGTTCCTAAATCACTAAATTTAATCTTCAGATCATGTACATGCGCTCGATTTCCACAATTTCCCCCTGTAAATATTTATTTTGCAATGGGAAACTATGAGCGCCGCCTTTTTGGACACAGTGAAAACGTTTGCTGTCCTATGATTTATAATCTACTGGACATGCCTCGTGAAATAATGATTCGTTTTAGACAGTTTGTGAAATAGTCATGGAATTTAATCTTTAGATCTGCGGTGCACATGATTTTCCGTGTTTCCCCCGTAAAGAAGGTTTTTTTGCTATGGAAACTGGTGGTCGCGTTTATGTTTTCTTTTTCCTTGTTATCTGTGATCAATTGGACATGCCTGCGACCAATGATATTTGCTTTGGCGCCCGCGCCCACCGGCATTCTCTCCTTTCATCCATCCCCTCGTTCCGGTAAGCTGCTCTTTTCGTATGTGTGCCATAGATCTATTAAATACATCCATGATGTGTGCATGTTAAGTCCTAGGTATCAAACTTATGAAGTGTCATTATTTTGGGTTACATTCTTCACGTGATTTGTGTTGTTGAATGCTATTTACAGTCAAAGATACTCTATTACTATCAAGATTTCCCAACAAAGTTCATTTTCTCCTGATGTGTCCGTCTGAAATTTGACATTTCAGTGTCCAAATGTTCAGAAGAGATGTGGCTTTTGAAAAATAAGTCCAATGTTTACATCGGTGATTGTGGGGCAAAATAATCAACCATAATAGCCTAGGCCTATTTGTTCATGCTCACTTATCCTAAAAGGGCGGGGTAGTGGAGAAGCTCACGTGTCATATAGATACAGGAAGCTGACTCGTCATGAGCATGGATCTATTATTATGATAATGAACAATTAACAAATCATTAATGTAATTCATCCATGGCCATGGGTGGTCTTGGTTTCTAAACCTTAGAGTCAGCTTGTCGAACACTATGATTGCTCTAACAATAACCAAAAGTCTCATCATTTTTGAAGAAATGTGTTAATGTGGTTAATATTGCCCCTTTTCGTCTTTATTAGTTGAATTAAGACAAATTTGCTTTAATACAAAGGGATATTAAATACGTGATACTATATGTCATCTACCCACTCATTAGTCTGTTGTATGCAGTTTGTGGTTTTGAGTTTGATTAGACTAGATTGGAAATGTTCTTTAATGATTTATAACATTATTCCTCCTCTTTGCAGCATCTTCTGTTACCCCAGCCTGTTTCTCCACCATCCAGAGTCGATCCTCTATAAAAGCCAAACCAAAGGTTCTTCTAAGAGCCACCCCTCTCTGTTCTATTCTTTCCTTAAGTCTGTCTTTCTACTCCTCTCCATTTATATCCATCCTCTACTTCTATACTTCTATCTCTCTCTCTTTCCTTCTCTCCCTCTCTCTCTCGCTGTCTGTCAACAGTAATATGTTGGAAGCTGCACTGCTTCTTGGGGACAGCTTCATTGAAACTACCCCAGGTTGTGCTGCTCGGTCTCGTCAGAGCCGCCGCAAGAGAGACCATGAGGGGAGAACTGTAACCACCGTTCATCAAGAAGGTTGGTTCCAACATTCGGAGATGGAGTTAATTATCTATTCACATACTTGTGTACTATTAGTGACAGCTTCTACCTAATATTAAATGTCAGTGAATGATCTTTGTCAAATAAATGGCATTATATGTTATGTTATAATATTTATAACAATGTAAGATTTGTTTGTCTTTTAATGTGTTGCATCTGAACCATTAATTCCAGCAGTGACCGAGCCCTGGGATAACAGTTCAGCTGCAGGTCAGGCAATTTACAGTGCTCCACTTGTGCTTAAGTTATTTAACACATTTTAGACATTTTAACTGAGTAAAAATTTAAGGTACTGTAAAACTTTGCACATTCATCCCTTTAGATTGTGTCTGATCAAAGAATTCTACGTGCAAGTAGTAAGGTGATGCTTGTTGACGATGATGTAATAGACATGATAAATAAGGTATTGGTCTCAGAGGTGAACAAATCCTTGTTGCCACAGAAATTTAAGTTGAATTGTTTCCTGCATAGATGCACTGCTTCAGGAGCTCCAAGAAGCTGAAGGAGAAATCCCAGAGCCTCTTACTGCTTCCAACAGCTGGGCCACAAGGAACATTATGGCAGCTGAGAGATGGAAGGAGGCACGACCTCAGCTCCTCCTGAATGCCCTGGCATCAGAAGCAGTCCACAATGTGGACTGCGACAGATGCCAGGTTAAAAAGGCAGTGGTGGACTGCAAGGACTGTCTACCATCATCATACCTGTGTGAGACCTGTGACTGTGAAGTCCACAGTTTGATGGCACTCCACAACCGGAGATCAATGATCTCTGGGTTCTTTGTCCCTTTACCCCCCAAAGCAGTGGTGCAGGTAAAGGAAGGAGTGTACTGCCACGATTCTCAAGGTAAATGTTATGTGTATGTGTGTTTATCAGATATTGATAAAACATTGGCAGTGTAATTGCATATGCATTTGTTTCACTTCTCTGTAGCTCGTATTATGCCAATGAGGTTGCCACAGAAAATCTGTGACTGCTCCCCATCAGCCATCAATGTGGGCCCTGGCAGAGACATTGTGTTTGTCAATATGAATGGTATGTAACTTTTTCTTTTTTTGACATTCTGTTGTATTATGATTGTTAATGTTGCTGTTCCTTTGGATGTTTTCTCTCATGATTTGAATTATACTTTTTTGCCAGGACGATATGACCTGGCACTTCCAGAGGTCAGCTGCCATACCTGTTCTGCCAAGTGGTGTCCTGGAGTGGAAGACATCCAAAAGAGCAATTACTGGCCTGCCACAGCAAATGTGGGAACTGGCACCGTAATCGATGTTGATGTCTTCCACTCTTTTCAAGAGCTGAAGAACGCTGCACCAGGCAGCTCTAGACTGGCCTTTTGGCGGCTTCTGGACCAGAAGACCTTGCGCCATGGGAGGGTGAGCAAATTAATTGCATTTTACAAGTTGTTATCCATATGAGTATGAGCCATTTCTTTCTTTTTCCCATGAAAGTATTTGGGACAAAGTCTTACAGTTTTGTTTGTGTAAAATCATATCAGCAGCATTTATTGTTTAATGTTCTCCATATGCTACCTGAATTTGTTGATTTATTGAAATGTTCGACTTTTTGCAGAATGGCAAAATCTGTGGTGACACAATGTACAAGAGCTTCATTGAGTGGGCAATATGCAAGTATGAAGTGAATAAGCTGTGTAAGGAGGAGCCATTTACTTGCCCAGCTTGCACCCCTCATATGTTGGCTGTTGCTGTGGATGGCAACAGGAAGCATTATCGCTTTGCCAAGTGTGGGAGGTACAATTTACTTTCATATATTTAATTGCTATATTTTACCAAAAAAACAAAGATGCAGATTGAAGCATCTTCTGAACGGGTGTTTTGAATACATTACAATGATTTCTCTTTGCAGCTCGAGTGACCCTGCCTACTTCGATGGTATCTTCATCTGCAACGACCATGAGGTGAAGGCTGTAGTGGAAAACATCCACAAAAAAACAAACCATGTAAGTGACTGTGTATTTCTTAATAGTAACAGAAACACTGATAGTCAACAAAGACACTCAGTCTTAATTTATGGACAGGTACCAGGCAAAGGTCATTGTGGCAAGGCCGAGCTGGTGGCAGCAAAGGAGGCATCAAGGAAGAGCAGCAACAGCCTTGATGAAGAAGGGCTTGAAGTTGCCGTTTGCCGACATGGCATACTCCTCAGGTGCATATTGAGCTTTGCCCGCACACGACTAATGCTATTTTACAAATCTAGTCATTGATGAAATACATGTTTGTACTTTCCACACACAGGGCCCTCAATCATTTTAGAGGAGAAATTTATGCGTACCCCCTGGTGCTTCTGCATGACATTGCATCCCAGCAGCAAGTGACATTTTTCTGCATGGATGTCACATGCAAGTTTGTGCCATATTTGCACAAAGTGGCCTCCATGTGCCCGGAATATGGACACCTGATGGGCTTGAAGCCATTCCTCTCAATTATGCATGCCAAAGCACATGATGTCAAATGTGAGGTAAATTTCTTTGTCTTATGGTCATCACAACATACAACTTAATTCAGCCATGCTGTGTATAAATGTCATGTTAAATACATAAAATACATACTTTGTGTTTTCAGATAAAGTGGGGAGGTGGGAACCAGGTGGGAGCAGGCTCCACATTGGGTGAGGAGGTGGAACAGGTGAATAGCTTCCTATCCCGGCTTGCCATCACGACTAAATTCATGTCCAAGTCAGGTTAGTGGACAAATCTGTTTTTGTGATTGCTTTGTTTGACCAAACCTTGTATAATTTACTGTAATATAATATACTATTTTAGTAATGACAGGGCTGGGTGTGTTTTTTTTTTCTGTGCATTGTTTTCAGTGCATTGTTTACCGATGGATGGAAGGATATAACTTACTCTTTTGTGTCCTAGCACGCACAGACATGCTGACATTGCAGTCCATGGCATGGAACAACATGAAAAGAGAACACATGTGTAGCATGCTCTGTAAACGCCTTGACAAGGTAAAGTTAGTTTCTGCATATAAACCTACATTATGTTATAAATATTTTGGTATAATTTATGTTAAGGTGTAATTCCCTCTACTGTATATTCAGACCCGTGCAAATCTGGCAAAGGGAAGAGAGAGCCTCAAAGCCCTTCAGTTTGAACTGGCACTCACTGACACTCAGACAAGTGAATGGGTACAAGATGTTCAGGATTGGGCTCAGACCAGTAAGTCCCTTCATGGGCATACATTTTGTGTAAAATGTGCTTACCTAAATTAATCATGCACTGTATACATTTCAATTTTTCTTTAAAGAGTCAAAGGCTAAGGGGTCCCTGCTGGACCTGCAAACAAAGATAGAGGACCTTCATCTGTGTGTCAAACAGCAAAGCCAACGCCTCTACAAGAAAACAGGTTTTTTGAGGGTTTTTTTTGTTCTAAATCAAACAATCTTAAGGCCTCATAGATTTTAAGTGTGTGTTAGGGCGACTATGGATGGAATTAATGGTCGCCGAGAGACTAAGCGAGGGAAGTGTGTTTTTACTTGTCGTACGCGCTTCAACAATAAAAAACTAAGCTCCAGAGGTTGTCGTTTTACAAAAGTTTATTAAACTAAAAACATATCAGTGAAACAACCCCACATAAGCCTAAAAAACATCCAAAACAGTGTAAATTAGCGGTCAGCAAAAAGTAAGACCTTCCCCCCTCACCCTCTCAGTTCATTCATCCCCAGGTGAGGAACAGCTGATTTTACTATGCTTGGTGACGTGCATCCCACCTGACTCCTCCCCGGATGTGACACACCCACACACACACCAAACACTACCTGGCATCTACAGTGTGTATTATTCCTTAACTGTCGGGTTTGTCACTTTTGACTGTTATATCACTCTTTGTGTGTGTGTGTGTGTCTCTCTCTCTATGTGTCTGGGGGCGTTGGAATGTTTATACTTCCCAAAGACACCAGCAAACGGAGGAAGACCTTTCGCCGCAAAATCCGTGAGACAAAAACAAAACTGTCTGCATTGCTAACGGAACATGATGCCATGGTGGATGCAGCAAACAGAGTGGGTTCAGCGGATGTCTTCCAAGACAACTACATGTTTCCCTGGCAGCTGACTTGTGACGGTACATTATGTTTTTTGTTGTTGTTGTTTTTTGTGCCATCAGCAAAGGTCAGACAGTATAATAAGAACTAATGTATCCTTTATTTGTTTGATAGCAGGCACAGTCAGCATCCTTATCAAAAAGAGGGTTTTTGATAAGGTGATGGCAGTGACAAGGCTTGAGGAAGAGGAGGTGATAGTCCTTAAAGAGATGAGGCAACACTGGAAGTCTCTCAGGCAAAGGGAGCACACTTTGCAGAGTACAACTCAGGAGGAAGGTATGAACAGTAGAGATGTTGCTTTAAAGCAGAAGTAAGCAGAATGTTTGTGTTAATCTAAGTCTTAAATAGTTATATCTTCCGACAGCAATCACTTCTATAGAGTGTTTGGTCTGAAACACGGGTCTGTCAGTCACTCTGCTCTGCTGTAAGCTGAGGAGAAAACTTTCCTTGTATCCTACAACCTTTATCCAATGAGTAGAGGGAATGGCATAAAGGGGCGGTCCTCTGTGTGTGCAGCCAAGGGATGCGCCTGAATGTGGTGACGTAGGGTTCATGGTGTCAACGTGGTGAAATGGTGTCTCAAAACCTCTGACCTGTTGACTTAAGGCCGGCCTCGGCCCATTACAACATTTTCAACGTGTAGTGCAGGAAATATGATCTGCAGTAAACACAAAGTATTTTATTTAGAAAATCAACAGAGTGTTTTGTTTTGTATTTTGTACACGATTTCCTGTCCTGCGCGAGCTGTTCTGTGCTGAATTTATGCAGGCCATGACAGAGATGTCATTCAACCTGTTGTAAGTCGATGTACCATCACAAAGGTTCTGAAAATATATGAACATTGAAAAGTTACTTAGTCTTGGTTTAAATGGTCATGTAAAAAGTAAGCATGATTGGGAAGATGACTAAACAGCTATGCTATGTTGTGTGTATCCCAAAGGGGTTGCGCTGTGTGTTGAGCCAGAAGCTGAACACACTGCAGATGCAGTTAAAGGATGTCAAAGAGGCATACCTCCAGACCTTCCAGACTCCAGGCACACACGTGGGACCACTGGCAGAGCTGGATGATGACTGGATATACAACAGCAGCTCAGAAAGCAGTTCTGATGAGGAGACTCTCTAAGTTTTGCACCTCACTATGGACAGTTTTGGCTTTTTATTTTTTATTTTAGATCAAATGTTTGTGTATTTACAGGTATCACATGTATCATCTGTATATGTGCATCAATGTAATAATCCTTATTGTGATGGTGAGTGAATTTAATGGGCTTTGTCCAGTGGTTATCATACAGGTTTGTACAGTGGGTACTAGTTTCAAATGGACGTTTCCCTCACGGAAAGCGTCATTCACGCGTTGCGTGGAAATTGTAGGTCACACTGTAGCCACTAGGTGGAAGCATCGTACTGAGATGCAGCTCAAAAGATTTTGGGATAATTCCAAGTTTGCCCACAACGTAGCTGCAATGGAGAGTGGCGCTGTTCATAGGCCATAGGCAGCTGTGGTCGAGAAAGCTAGAGAGTGAATGGAGAGAGGGACCGCTACGCCGGTGAATCAGATCAATGTTTTTGTTTTTGTTTCACAGTGGTTACGTTCAACAGGATCAGTGGTTCTCAACCTTTTGGGTTAGGGTTAGGAGTCCTGGACCCCTCCTGATCTCTCCTGTAGCCAGTAGTTGCCTCTGCTTGTAGGTTCAGAAAGCTCTTATCATACCAGTATATGACAATTCCCACTTGGTCAAGGTGACTACATCACTCAATGATTTCCAAATAATTGATCTGCTATACTTTCAGTGGGAAAAAGCTGTATTATTGCAGTACATTGTGTTTTGATAACCAATAAACATTATGCTACTTATCCCTCTGGTCCTGTTAAAACTGACTTGTGTATCTTCTGCTAAGTCCACTTATTAATTATCTTCTGATGAATGGTGTATAGGCTAATTTCATCAATAATTTAGCCCTTTCGTGGCCTGTTTTAACAAGGGACCGCTAATATCTGTCATGAAATAGTGTCCTTCTATTATGAGAACAATCATGTCTGCCTTTGAACAGTGCCCACATTGATTTGTTTGCCTATAGTTTGCTGGAGCAGCTGACCGAACCGGGCTGGTTCTTCAGACCTGGAGCTACTGTGACTGGTTCTCGTTTGACAGCTACTGCTTGCAATAATAATAATAATAATAATAATAATAATATCAATAGAACAAACACTGGGGCGCATATCATGCCACGTAGCTACTGTAGCAATGGGACTAATCGCTCATATTTATAATAGCCTACTGCACAACTGAAACTATTGTAGCGACCCCGCAGTAATGTTCTTGTTATGATGTTTGGCTAAGTTCTGATGTGCATGTTATGGGCAGGTAGGGTATATTTGGATGAGAAACTGAAGGGCCGGGCTGAGTGTGAGGAAGACAGAGTCCTGTGTAAGTGAGTGAGGAGAAGCAGTAGCCTATTATCATTACAAACGTGTGTTTAACATCTACGTCGGACGCGAAATTGCCGCAGAGCGGAGCCAGTTTGGTGCTGTTAACAGATTGTGTCAGATGCGCCAGAGCGCGCCTCTGCGCCAGGCTCGCGTTCTGCGGCGATTTGTGTTCATTCATTCATTCAGAGGCTAGTTTTTAACAGGTTAACAGAGCGTGCGAGAGATTAATACACACATTCACAGAGCCTACACATACCCACAGATACACAGGGGCCGAGGCGCGGAGAAATGCGCATCTGGCGACCCCCCCGCAGTGGGTGCTCAACCTCGTCAGTGGTTGCTCGTGCACTGAAGCACCCACGGAATCTGCGCCCATGAGCAGGAGAACAGGTCATATGGCTCTATACAGGGCATTTTAAGGTGTAGACAGTTGATCTTCCTGGAGACTCATGTGGAAGAGTAACCTCTCTACATCCTATGAACATTATTACAGCCAACATGACAGCCAGATGAAACTTTGAGGATCCAAGAATGGAGGGATAGCCTAGATATTATAGTCTTTGTTCAGCAACTTAATATGACTATTGTACTTATATATAAGGTAGGCTACTTTATTCCCTTAATAGCATGCTAATGAATGACTTAGTCTTTACCATGGGAACAGCTGTGCAATTAGGCATAGTCTATTTGCCATTTAATTTTCATTTGGAAACTGCAACATACATACATAACTCAATATTTATTGTGTAGATAATGTTTTAAGTTATAGTTCTAATTACACTAAACAAGAAAAAATAAATAAACACAAAACAATCTATTTTTTAAAACTGGGTCTTCAAGGTGTCCTCTGAAACTAAGCTTGGGACAGCCTGGGTCCCTGAACTGTGAAAATTAATACTTTGTCACACAGCTAAACCAAATACATCATAGGAAAGGTCTTGACCTGGAGAGCAACATATATCAGTATGGAGACTTGACATGGCTCCTGGTTTAAAATATTGACCTTTGAACCCTGATTTCAGTGCATGTTTGAAGGCTGACAACTTTGCAATAAAAGGGGCTACAGACAAGGGATCAAGTGTTATGGAAAGCTTATGACCTCACCTATCATTTGATTATAGCCAACACCTGTGGTCGCAAAGAATTCTGGGTAAAAAAAGATTAGTCACTCTGCTCTGCTCTGAGCCGAAGAGAAAACATTTATCGTATCCTACAGTTTTTATCCAATGAGGAGAGAGAACGGCATGCAGGGCTGTGTGTGCAGCCAAGGAACGCCGTGAATGTGGCGACGTAGGGACGAGGACTGTTATGGTGCGTTCAAGGAAACTCGTATTTTTCCGACCGTGAAGTCGTACCAGTTCGATCTGGTACGAGTTCACGGGTCGGAAGTTACGAGTGGCCGTTATAGTGACTTTCACAAGTAAAACAGGTCGGAAAAACACGAGTGGGTTGCCTGGAACGCTACAAAGTCGTAAGTTGTGACTTGAAGCTGTAATTTACGATTTCAAAAGCCTGCCTGGAACGCAGCATTAGCGAAAACGACCGGACCACTCACTTCTGCTTTAATTTGTAAAGTGCACATTGTCAAGTGGTTCCCATGAAGAGGCCCAGGTCTTTCCACTGTACAAAAACAGAAATAAAATCACCATAAGCAAAATAGGATATAGTATAATTTCATCAAATCAGACAATCATCTTGTTTATGAAATGCTATATTTACTTTTCTTTTCTTTTATAAAGAAAACTGTAGTGTACACAGTTCAATTGTAATAAATGCTAACATACTTACCATGCATGGCAAGGTGACCAGAAGACCTGGACCTGCACCACTCCCTGTGAAACAAAGGTGCATAAGTGAACGGTAATGACCTTGGGTTTGTTAAGTGCAACTGCTGATTCACTGCTAGGCAATACAATTTTGTTTTTGTTTTTTTTGTACTGTATGTCACTTGCATTCATTTAAAGGTGTTCAGAAATGTCCTGTCCAGTTTAGGGTGCAATTTTTATTGTTTGTTTTTAAAAGCCGAAATGGTCTAGCTCCTCTTTATTTATCTGACCTCATTCAGCATCACGCTCTAGCTAGAACTTTGAGGTCAAGCAACCAGTTACTGCTGGTTTGCCCCAGATCAAAACTCAAGAGCAAGGGCGATAGAGCATTTTCAGTTGTGCCCAAATTTGTGGAATGCTTTACCCCTCCACATCAGATCAGCTGAAACCCTGGAGCATATCTATCTTATTGTTGATATATGTTGATGATTTATGTTGTTTTTATCTATATTGCTAGCACTTGTATGTTGTGCAGCACGTTGGGCAACTAAGGTTGTTTTTAAATGTGCTATATTGAGTTGAATTGAGTTGAGAAATGGCCATTTGTCCTGTAGTTATTAATTGTATAGTGTGGTGTCACAGGGATGCTGTGTAGTAGTAAGTGACTTGAGGTCACTCCATTATGCTTGCATACCAACCTCTCTGGTTCTTTGTTTTCCCAGTTTTTTAATTGGGAACACATCCAAATGGGGATGGATATTACACTCTGGAAAAACAAAGGCAAATACAATTTCATTACTAACTGTCATCATAATATCTAGAGAAAACAATAGGTTTGAAAACTGTGTATAAAAACTATATACCTTTTGAAATCCTCCTCTTTCTCCCAAAGATATTCAAGTGCTTGACTTGGACCTACAAGTAAGCATGACAATGAGGTTTCATGACAATGAGGACATTTTGTTTTTCAGTTGGACAACACTAACATTCTTAATGTTTTTCTTAATCATATTATGTTTACAATGAAACATCATTCACAATGTGTGATCTTCATTTGGAAAGAGGGTTGTTCTTAAATTGACCTGCTTAAACCTATGAACCACTTACAACACTGGGTACTAAAGAGGAACTATGTGCTGTGTTGCTGTGTTGCTAACCCTCCTCTCCTCCATGTGCATTTGTTTACAACAAACCTGGCGATAAATCAATCCATGGAGTGGTTGATAATGTTATATAACATATACGATGTTACCATGTGCGCATCTGTGTGTGTATCTGCCAAAAACAAGAGATTACGGGTTACGGGGCGTGTTTGTGTCTACCAGGACGGCAGCCTCGATCTTGCAAGCGACACGCAGGTGGGAAGGCGGAGAGCCTCCATTCTCCCTCGTAACGAGTTAATCCATTTTTTAAACCATCATAATTACTTCAAAGCTGTTTAGTAAATGTAAAAATGTAGCATAGTTGAATGAAAATCCTGCATAGTTCCTCTTTAAGAAAGTGCATCCACAACACATGATGTCATACTGATGATTCCTACTGTACCACCCTCCTCTCTCTCTGAGACTCCTACCTCCTCTTCTCCTATCTGAGGGACTGGAGCTCCCTCTTCTCCCTCTTCTCCTCTTTCTCCCTCCTCCTCTCTCATCTGAGGGACTGGAGCTCCCTCTTCTCCCTCTTCTCCTCTTTCTCCCTCCTCCTCTCTCATCTGAGGGACTGGAGCTCCCTCTTCTCCCTCTTCTCCTCTTTCTCCCTCCTCCTCTCTCATCTGAGGGACTGGAGCTCCCTCTTCTCCCTCTTCTCCTCTTTCTCCCTCCTCCTCTCTCATCTGAGGGACTGGAGCTCCCTCTTCTCCCTCTTCTCCTCTTTCTCCCTCCTCCTCTCTCATCTGAGGGACTGGAGCTCCCTCTTCTCCCTCTTCTCCTCTTTCTCCCTCCTCCTCTCTTATCTGAGGAGCTGGAGCTCCCTCCTCTCCTCTCTCTTTAAAAGACGACAGTGATTTACAGTAAAGTCCACAGTAACTGTGCGTTCACACCAAAAGCTTCCAAAGCGTCAAAACGCCAGAAGTCAATTCATTTTCAATGAGAGCTCGGCGACACTGAGTGTCCAAAGCGTCAACAGGCGTCATCGCGCTTCCAAAGCGTCACCAGATGAGAAGTTGAGCCAGGTTTAACTTTAGGGTAATTAGCTATGACGCGGTTCGGCGGCAACCGGCGGCAACCTGTCAGAATAGAGATGTCCGTCGGCTGCCTTTTTCTTGTATTTCGGCTCCCCAATGACCAGCGTGATCGAATTTTGACGTCAGTCACGTGACGAGCGGCCAAAGCGGCTGAAAATATTTGCTGTCTTGTCTGACGCCCAGCCTCAAGCGTTTTTGACGCTTTGGAAGCTTTTGGTGTGAACGCAGTAAGATTGCAACACATATCTACATATGCAGTACAGTTGAGGAAGTATCTATTAGCCCCCCTATGAAAATTTCACTTTTTTTAAGTATTTCACGAGTGTTGGTGAACAGAGAAAAGACTTTGTAACACAGCATTTCAAACATCCTCCAGATAAAATCTGAAGGACCTTGAGAGATTTACAAAAGAAAACTTCCTAATAATTTTGACCTTGGTAGTTTTTGTTTTTTGTGAAATAATTATTTTTCTGTGTGGAAAGTAAATTAATTTAAGTATACAAAATAAAGCTATGATGTTTGAAATACTGTGTTAAAAAATCTTTGCTCTGTTTAACAGCACTTGGGAAATACTTACAAAAAAGCAAAATTTTCATAGGGGGGCTAATCATTTCGTCTTCAACTGCATTTGGTAACCATACTACAAACTGTCCTTCAGTGTCTTCCAATACACTTAATTTATCTGAACATCTAATGAGCAGATCAGCAGTTCCATAGACATCAGAAATACACATTAAAACAGTTCATTTATATGCACAATAAATATAATAATAATAATAATAATAATAATAATAATAATAATATAGGACAATTGATTTGCTACCTTCTCTCTTCCTCTTCTTGCCGCTATGGTGCTCCCCAGGTGGAGTCCATCCTGTGATATTTATATGAATATAAAAGAGGTACATGAGTGATATGTGCCAGCATCAACTTAAGTCCATGACTCTAATGAATGATGTGCAAACAAATAAATGTCGCACAACTAACTGATATCCACAGGCTATACCTTCCAACAGCGCACTATAGAGAATTTTAATTTTATCCATTATGGCCTTAGCCTGGTCAGGGAGGTCATATGGACAGAGGACCTCTGCTTTCCATGACTCCTTGGCTTTCTCATACTTGCCAAGGAGAAGCAGAGGCCTCATGCCAAGTACCTTCAGTTTTTCCATCTGAAATAGTTGAAAGAGTAGCAATGAGTGATTTTATAAATTTTACTTTATAATCTTTAATGTTGAACAGGACATGTGTTGTAGCTGACATAGAGCTTTGACAAACAGTACATGTCACACCCTTGCAGACTTTAGTAGTCTAATGTGTGTGTGTGTGTGTACTGTTACTGCATGTCTCCTTTCTTACCATAACCTCACTGTCAGCCCTCACGTGAGACATGTTTCGATTTTTTTTTATTGCGCTGGCCCATGACTCACTCTTCTCCCTGAAGGCCAGCAATCTTTTTGTGGCACGGGCCTTGTACGGCTGCTGTGTGCCACACTGAGGACATATTTTAATGCCACAATTAAAGGTGGCGCTGCACGAGCGGCAGTTCCTCGTTGTTGACATTTTCCTGTAACAGAACAGATTTACAAAAAGTATTACATTAAATAACTAGTCATGTTATGAATTTACTAAGCCAAAAAATGGGACAAAGTGTATCATTAGCAATTGAACGTTTGCTTTCTTGACTGAACTCAACACATGTGTTTGTCTGTTAAATGGTTTGCTGTTTATTTTCTGATTTTAATTTTACTACCACAAATACTTTTCATATGTGTGTACAAGTGAGTGATGATAAACCAGAGTCAAATTCCTTGTATGTCTGCACATACTTGGCCAATAAATGCAATTCTGATTCAGTCAGGACCTTTATGTTAACTTCCTCGTATAGTGATTTTCAAGCCTGCTGGATTAATGTTTTTAAAGACATAACTTCACAATGACCATGTTATTTCATGTGGCAGCAAACTAGCATACGGTAGATTAGCTACACCATATTCATCCTGTCAACAAGCATTAAACTCTTGCTTAAAGGTGTACAGAAATGGCCGTTTGTCCTGTTTGTTGTGCTGAGTTGTCACAAGTTGCTGCACAAGTTTACCTGAGTAAGGAAAACAAATTTGATTGGTCATTATCGAGTGTGTGGGATATTCAATGTTTGGGGCGAGACCGAGCTCGGTGTGTGTGTCTCAGACGTTTCATTGACGGATGACCAATATCAGTGGCTGATGAATCGTGAGCAGGCTGACGTATAATCCGTGCGCCTGCATTATCCAGTGCGGGAAAAAAATACCACACTTTCATCCCGGATTTAATCAAAAATAGAACTTTGCACAAAGTTTGGCCTACATCCTCTGATAGATGAGTTATTACACTAATTTTAAGACCCACAGTGGGTTCAAATTCAATTTTCTTTTCTGTACACCTTTAACGCTATCATCATCATCATCACCATCGGTTAAATATCTCACCTTTTCCAAGCAGTAACACACACACACACACACACACACACACACACACACACACACACACACACACACACACACACAGACAGACAGCGAGAGAGAGAGGGAGAGAAGGAAAGAGAGAGAGATAGAAGTATAGAAGTAGAGGATGGATATAAATGGAGAGGAGTAGAAAGACAGACTTAAGGAAAGAATAGAACAGAGAGGGGTGGCTCTTAGAAGAACCTTTGGTTTGGCTTTTATAGAGGATCGACTCTGGATGGTGGAGAAACAGGCTGGGGTAACAGAAGATGCTGCAAAGAGGAGGAATAATGTTATAAATCATTAAAGAACATTTCCAATCTAGTCTAATCAAACTCAAAACCACAAACTGCATACAACAGACTAATGAGTGGGTAGATGACATATAGTATCACGTATTTAATATCCCTTTGTATTAAAGCAAATTTGTCTTAATTCAACTAATAAAGACGAAAAGGGGCAATATTAACCACATTAACACATTTCTTCAAAAATGATGAGACTTTTGGTTATTGTTAGAGCAATCATAGTGTTCGACAAGCTGACTCTAAGGTTTAGAAACCAAGACCACCCATGGCCATGGATGAATTACATTAATGATTTGTTAATTGTTCATTATCATAATAATAGATCCATGCTCATGACGAGTCAGCTTCCTGTATCTATATGACACGTGAGCTTCTCCACTACCCCGCCCTTTTAGGATAAGTGAGCATGAACAAATAGGCCTAGGCTATTATGGTTGATTATTTTGCCCCACAATCACCGATGTAAACATTGGACTTATTTTTCAAAAGCCACATCTCTTCTGAACATTTGGACACTGAAATGTCAAATTTCAGACGGACACATCAGGAGAAAATGAACTTTGTTGGGAAATCTTGATAGTAATAGAGTATCTTTGACTGTAAATAGCATTCAACAACACAAATCACGTGAAGAATGTAACCCAAAATAATGACACTTCATAAGTTTGATACCTAGGACTTAACATGCACACATCATGGATGTATTTAATAGATCTATGGCACACATACGAAAAGAGCAGCTTACCGGAACGAGGGGATGGATGAAAGGAGAGAATGCCGGTGGGCGCGGGCGCCAAAGCAAATATCATTGGTCGCAGGCATGTCCAATTGATCACAGATAACAAGGAAAAAGAAAACATAAACGCGACCACCAGTTTCCATAGCAAAAAAACCTTCTTTACGGGGGAAACACGGAAAATCATGTGCACCGCAGATCTAAAGATTAAATTCCATGACTATTTCACAAACTGTCTAAAACGAATCATTATTTCACGAGGCATGTCCAGTAGATTATAAATCATAGGACAGCAAACGTTTTCACTGTGTCCAAAAAGGCGGCGCTCATAGTTTCCCATTGCAAAATAAATATTTACAGGGGGAAATTGTGGAAATCGAGCGCATGTACATGATCTGAAGATTAAATTTAGTGATTTAGGAACACGTCCTCCTCATGGCTTGTTTACCTGTTTCTATAGCAACCCTGAACGACCGGAAAAATCTCTGTATAAACCATAAACTTAACAAACTAAGCATCATACACATTCACTGACCAGAGAATGTGCACACAGACTACATATCTCTCGCTAGAAATGCAACCTAAAGGCATTTTAATGTCGAAACTATCTTAAAACGTTGTATTATCCACTGAGAATGACAGGCATCTGTCATTTCCTGGTAATTTCACTAAACAGTCACGTGATGCGGATTGGGTTACAGTGTAAATGAATGGGGACTGAACGGCGTAAAATGACACGCGAAAAGTGAGAAATGCGTTGGAATAGCACGCGAAATTACTTAAGAAACGGCGTGTTATTTATACGCCTTTTCATGAGGGCAGGCTGTTAAGCAAATTAATAAAAGGAATACTATTTATGAGTATTCTACCAAATCATCTTTGAATTAGAGAAAATTGTATTATGATAATATATTAATGACTTGATAAATAATGAAGATGTTATGCAAAACATATATTGCATCTTTGCATATTTTGGTTCATGTCTAATTTTTTAACTCTAATTATCAGTTATGCCAAATGAGACTGAGGCAGTTTATCTATTTAATACTGCTAAATATGAATACATTTAGGTGTTTAACAGATATTATCAATAATTCCATTTGGTTCATAGTCCATTTGTGTGTGATGTTGGATGATCACTAACACAATAGGTTCCCTGTGAGTAAAAGATCTTTTTCCACTGCAGACACTTTGACAGGTCAAAGCAGGAGGATCACAGGTGTATCTAATGAGCGTTACTAATGAGCTCTGCATTGCAATTAAGAGTTTAACCGTCGTCCAGCCTTACGGCCATTTTAGTCCTTCACTGTCATTTCTGATACTTTGGTTAAAACACATGAAGAATACAAAAAATAGTCACACTCTGGACCCACTGACGCCCAGTAAAACTGATATTTTTGTTCCCACTTCAATTAGCGCGTAAAATCAAATATAGGCTTTCATCTTTAAGTCTTGACTAATAGTTCAAATACAAACATTGTTCTGGTTCCCACTAGGGACACTGCTGCTGTGAGAGCACTGGAGGAAACTGGAATAAATGTAAGCAACTCAAATGTGTGTGTGTGTGCATGTGTGCTGTGTATGTCTGTATTTAGAATTGTGTGTCTGTCCGTGTGTGTGTTTACATGTGACAGAAATTCTTTTGTACTGCGGATCACAATTGCCCCCACTCCCTCTTTCCCATACACTTTCACCCATCCACCCACTCACACGTACTGTATGCACCCACATGCACCTACAGTATGCATGTGCCTTCAAACTCAATAGAGTATAATGTACTTCATGGGTTATAGTAAGCTACGGTGCTTTGAAGTTATGTGTGCGCAGTGGGACTGTGTGCATCCCAGGCGGTACTTGTGCATGTGCTTTAATGCTCATGTGTGATTCCATGTCTGTATGAGTGGTGGCTCTCATGGAATTATTCTTCAATTCACTCCAAACAAAAAACCTCCCCTTAGCATTTAGGCTTACTACAGTGGCCCTGAGAACACATCGCAATTTAAGAAAACACGTGCAAAGACACAAAAAATTCATTTGTTGTTCAATGCCCAACTTTGATCATTGAAATTAAAATAATTAAAAAACAAAATGTGTCCCAGCAGGTTTATCACTTCTTCTTAGTTCTGATAGTGCGATAAAAATCTGAGAGAATGATATGGTATTATATGGTATGGCACTATGCATGCTCATTGTAATGGCTTGCTGAGACAACTAAACTGAGTGAGTCCATCATGAATGTTTTTACTCAAACATGAGTTTTGACATATCTAATTGCTGTAGGTTAAAGGGACATACTGTACCCACCATGACCATTTCACTGCTACATAACAAAGACCCAAACAATGCAACCTTTTAACATCAGGTGCTTGGTGTGCTACTCAGCTTTTGAGGGTTCATTTGGGTTTAGTTGTGTATAGAGGTGAAACTGCTGCTGGGCTTCTCTTCACAGATCTGAATGTGTATCCGGATCTATTTCAACCAGGCAAGTGTAACACTCCCAAGCAGATGTTGTGCCATGTGGAGGGGGACACCTGAGTGATACTGATGATGAATGACAGTACAAAGGAGGGGAGGAGAGGAGACTGAATGTGGCTGTCAGGGGTAACTAAGCGAGAGCCAGAAAGCAGGAGAAAAAGCGAGGAAGATGTTGAAATTCGTACACTGCAGAAGTCAACAAGTCCTTGCACTTAATACAACTGATGTACTATCAATTTTTAAAATCACTCTCTTCTTTAAAAAAAATAAAAGGAAAAGCGTCAGGACTTGTCTTCAAAAGTTCTTCTCTGATATTCTTGAAGCCATTGGATGAGGACAGCATGTTTCAAATGATGCTTATAGGCCTAGATAGAAATATCCTCGCTAACACAAACCATCATATCATGACTTTACCGCTATCTAATGTCAACATTGAGAATTCAAAAGGAAGTAAAAAAAAAGAAAATACAGATCAAAAGTAAACATGGGCACTGTGAGGAGAAAATAAAGCAGATTCTCCTCTGTGGCTTTAAAATGAAATTCTTTCTAGTCAGGTTTCTTTTAATGGCTGGAGAAATGAGTATAAAGACTACAGACGTACTTGCAGTATGAAAAGAAAGAGAGAGACAGTGAGAAACTGTTAATGGTGGAAGGAGGAAATATCTTTAAAGTGTAGACGACATTTCATTCATTTTTAATTTTGTCCATTTTCAGGGAAGTGTTTCACACAATTTAAAGGAGACATTACTGCAGCAATGAAATGACAAGACTGTTTTACAGCAGATGTTGTACTTTGTCTAGAAAAAGAATATTTTTGCTCGCCTGAACTCCTGTCCTAAAATCTCAAGTGTTTTTGCATGGTATGAAATGAAGAAAAGCTGCTTAACAAATGCCTAATTGATGATGACAATTGCCATGGATGAAATAAATTTCTATTTAGTGACCAATTAAATAGACACTCCACCAGTTTTACACCTGAAGATCAGTTTTATACTTTGCCTAGAACAAGAACAATTTGTCACGGGGCTTCAGATTTTAAACTGAAATCCTGTGTTACAGTACATAGTGGTGGTGTAGAGTCTGAGTGAAGTCGACATTTACAAGGCAGAGAGCCAAATGAAAAATCAGAGAGTTTGAGCTCCACTGCTTTGATTTTGACTGTTATTTATTGATTTATTTTGATGTACTCCAGTAATTCTTTTAACACTATAATGCCAACTCCCATTGTGTCTCCAGTCGAGATGTGAAGCTCTGTGATGTCTCCTACTGTATATGGACAAGGCTGCATCCATCTTTATTCAGTCCATGGTTACCATAAGAGGAACATGTTCAGGAAAAAACGTTTAGATGTGGGCAGTATGTTCTAATTAGGTGCATTACTGTTGGTATAATGGAGACAACCTGATGTAATGTGTATGAGAGCGCTGAGTGCATCATTTGAAGATGTTTTTGCAGCACAGGTAGACACCGAATGTGTTTATAGTGAGGTGTCTGCAAGGAGAAGAACAAAGAAGCAGGCAGTGATAGAGAGAGACAGAATGAGTGCTAATTCAGTCCTACAGAGGTTATCACTCGCCATTCTGTCTGATGCTCATTGTCAGCTCTGTTCCACACACGGTATCATTCCCTCTCTCTGTCCCACCTGTCCTTTCACTCCATGAATACCTTTTTTCATCTATCTATTCATCTGTCTCTCTTTTATTCCCATTATGCTCTCCTTCACCTGTCTCCTCTCTCACCCTCCTCCGCTTGGTTTCTCTTCCTTCTCTTCTAGCTCATTCCTCCGCCAGTCACTCTACCTCTCCCTCCCTCCCTCCCTCCTCGCTTTTAATGGCACTGTTTCATCCATTTCTCCTCTGCTTTATTCACCCTCATTCTCTCCCTGCCTCCCCCCTTCCATGCTTTTCATCTCTCCCTCCCGCTGAAGATGCATGGTGTGATGGAGATTGGCTGAGAGAGTCGCAGAGGGAGGAAACTGCAGGCAGGGTTGAAACAGAGAAGGCTGCGAGGAGAGGGACGGTCGGGGCAGAGGAAGGAGAAAACACAAAAGAGAAAATAGCTAAAGACAACAAGATGAGAAGGATGATGAGAGAATACAAATGACTGTAAGACATTGTGTCACATTGGCATTCAAAGAGTATAGTACTGTATGGCACCACAATATGTATGCACAAACGCACATGGCGGGATGCTGCCAGGAGCCTTATCACGAACCCTATGATCTGACAGAGCAGAGCTTTGTGTGTTTCACTGTCCTCTCTGCATTTTGGGTGTGTGCTAAAGATGTAAAAGTGGAAGAGGGATGCAACATAGGTCTAGTCCTTGGGGAAGGCAGATGCTACGTCTCAATTTGCAAACATCCATACGTAAGGAGGACTGCAGCAACATGCAATTGTTACGACTGGCCCAAAGACGCAACACATTGAAGGGCACAATACCAAGTTCAATGCATTGTTACATTGTGTTACATTGACACATAGCAAAATGTATTTGCTTCAGTATGTACAGTAGATGGACCGCTCAAAACGGACAAAAAGCCTCTCATCTTCAACGGACGCCACCTCGGCTACCAAGTGGAATGAAAGGGACTATTACTAGAGCACATTATGAATGCACTGTTTTTTTTCTTCAAACTTGAGACACAGTGGAAGAGTGAGGAGAACACGTCTTTCGGTGCTGATGGTGACCTCATTTTCATGTGACAAGATGCACAGGCCACCTGCATGTATCACACTATGAATAAAAGTGCACTACCTTTGCACAGTACTGTATGTTATAGTCCGACACTGAAGGTCCCCCTTAGACAACGGTAATATACCTGCCTCCCCTGACCTGTCCAAAAAGACTATCACCATGTTGACACCATACGTAAATATGACTGACAATCATTCACAGAGCAAATCTGCTGTTCTACCTCATGCCACAGGTGGTCTGCTGGATTCAGATGTGGTGGCAGTGGTCAGCAGGCACCGGCCTGCAAACGCAGCGTGGATCGATGGATCCATGTCTGCCTTCCTGTCAGCTCCAAACAGTCCGGCTGTTCTCCTCTAACCTCTCCCATCACCGAGCTGATTCTCTCCACAGAACTGCAGCTGCCTGTGTTTTGTTTTCACGCCGTTCCGAGCAAAACTCAAGAGACTGAATCCCAGCAGATGAGCAGCATCAGAAATACTCAACCATCACAAAATCATGCCACAGTCAAAGTCAGTTCCATTTGTTTGATGTGTGCACCTGCCCTCTATCTGCAGGACTTAATGCACTGGTGTCACATGATTAGTTGATTGGGATAATTATGTGGAAAAAGCAAGTGTACAGGTGTTCCTAATAAAAGTACTCAAAATCGGAGCCCAAGCTGTTGCCCGTAGCAACATTAAGCCTTTGTTCACTTCCATTTGTCAAACTAGTGTATAAAAGGTGAACTGGATTAATAATGGCTCCTGTTTTAGATATATCCATGGATCTGTTTGGGAACAGGTAGAGCAGCAAACAGCTAAACAGAGGCCTGATGTATGAATGATGCATAAACACATTAACCATGATACCATTTCGCTGCGTATGAATCCGTATTTGTAATCAAAGAATGTGCGGTGAGAATGTGCACACCTCGGGCGTCCCTCTGTTACTCAGAGGGAAGTATGAATCCAAAAAAGCTGAGACACATAATTTACCATAAAATAATCATAACCAGCTTTACCGAGATTGCATTCATTATCATCATTGTAAGTTTGGCCTTTTACGCAGCAATATCAATTTCATATTTCATAAATAAAACTAATGAATTGTGTATTCCTTCAGCATTGTTTAATATTTGTATATTTATTCTGAGACTTTTTGTAAACTGTTACATATGTGCATAATATTTCTAATCAGAGTAAAAGAGGACTTTATATTTGGAGTGACTTTAAACTGGTGCACACATTTCCTTGGTTTATCAATGGATGAATTCATGCACCTTTTTGCACCTTTTTTTTTCTTCTCTGATGCAAACTGGCTGATTAAGGAAGTGTCTTTATCCAATAATGTCTAATTGTGGGAGTGGAAATGAGCCTCAATTTCTCAATGAGTTTGATAAAGCAGAACCATGCATTTATATCATGACAAGAATGTATGGGCATAAATGTGGTTTTGTGCATGCACATAGTGAGTCATGACTGCACCAAAAGTTTTATGGGTTTAACCCTAGGTGTGACCGCTGATTGGTCATTGCATTAATTGGGCTGATGATGTCAAAAACATTCAGAAATCACTGGCATAGTCTGCATGCTGTCTGGTGTGCATGTGTTTTAATTTGTCTCTATTCCAACACACTCCATTTTTAAAACCTGCTTGGAAATTAGTATCTAACATATTTGGGACACAGTCAAAGTAAAAGTACTGGAGGATACTGAAGAAAATGTAAAAACAGATCCTACTGTAACACCGTCATATGATTAGCTGAATTTAGAAAAAAAATATGTGCATCAAATCTGTGTTCAGGTTTGACTGAAATTGGTGCAAAGTGTCTCCGTCAGTGTGTGGCAGTGTACAGGCCAAATTACAAATTACAATGACTAACTTCCATTTTGCCCCTGTCCCTTTCACCTCAACTACTGTCTTTACCTCTCTCTCACCCCTCCTTAAATCTCCCATGATCCCCTGGGGAAATGTGCCCCAGTTTGAAGTCCCTCTGGTATATTATTAAGGTGAGTACAGACACAAAAGATAAGTTGCGTTTTTTTCCCCATTGGAACACACAACACATGAAATGCACAACACTATGACATTTAAAAATTAATTCAGAAGTAAAGTTTATTAGTGTGTAGATCACTGTGGGTGGATCCTCATAATTGAGTGTACTACTTTTGCGTAATTACTGTGCAGCAGATATTGGAATAAGAAAGGGGAGATGTGGTTTTTACTTTCATTGAAGGAGACTTTTTGTGTCAGATGTACTTTGCAATTTGCATCAAATTGCATATTAAAATGTGCAAATTAATATCTGAACCAGGAAACTGTAAACCCTGGAGACCTGATCATTTGCATTTGGATTGGAATATTTTTAAAAGCAAGGGATATCACAAAATGGTGCTTGATTGGGAGATTTTATTTTTTCTCATTGCCGCATTTTTACTTCATTAATATGGTCTGGAGGGAGGCCTTTAACATAACCGCAGTCGTCTGCTGGTTTGTGATCCTGCTCAAACAACTTACTCTCTTAACTTCTTTCTCACTTAACTAGGCAACCACCTACCTCCCCTTTAGCTGCCTCTATTACCTCTTTCTCAACAGTACAGGTGAAGTCCTTTCTGCAAGAGTCTGAGACGAGAAGCTGAGAATACAAAACTGGAAAAGAATGGACTGAAAGCATGACAAGACAGCCAGGGAAAGTGTGAAAAAAACAAAGGGAAATGAAGGTAGAAAAAAAACAAAAAATGTGTGAAAGGTGTGCAGAGGTTGAGGAGAGAATGAGGTACAGAATAGATGGAGAGGGGGAGAGGCGGGATGTAACAATATAATAAGATGAGTGGAAGAAAAAAATGCCTGGGGCGAGAGCAGGAAAAAAATACACTGTCCTGTTAACATGCTGGCTTACCTGCACACGCACACACACACACACACACACACACTACAACTCTCACAGAGACATTCACACACACACACACACACACACACAGCATGATGACAGCCTTTCCGATTTTAAATATCACTCTCGAACACACTCCCATCTCGCTGTCTGAGAAATCTCCGTATCTTTGTGAGCTGCTGGTCGCAGAGCAGCCTCCCTCCATCCTACCTGCAGTGAAGCTAGCTGACACACTTGGTTGTGGGACTTTGTTGTGCTTTACCTAATGATGAATTATGCATCGGCCGCTGTCACTTTGAAAAATGCAATTACCTCAGTGATAAGGCAGATGGGCCTGTTTTGTCTGGCATATGCTGTGCATCTATTAAGAGTCGGGAGCTGGAAACAGAACTGCTCGCACACAAACACTGGTGTATTCTCATCACGCATTTATGAACATACACAAGCATGTACACATGTATACACACATACGCACACACACACACACACACACACACTGCAGACTGCAAGTTCAGCCAATGTGAGCTGCCTATGGAGGCTACTCAAGCAGATAACTTTCAACAGATCGGTATAAAAAGACATAACACTGATAGATCCAAATGAACTGTAACAGTTTTTAGTGTTTACAGGATTTATAATGTGGCCGGGCCATGTGTGCTCTGGGGTCAGGTTAGTTCTGCATCTGACATCACAGTGGCAGAGATAGAGATACAGCTGAAGTTATTATTCTAGAGAAATCACAAATGAAAAACACACAGACCACTAAACCTTATGTTGGTGAAACAAAACCACACTAATACCAACAAAAAAACAAAAATTGTGAATTCATTTTTTTTTCCTGATGTCTATCCAGCACTGCGAAAAAAGTGTTCAGATTATATGATAAAAGCAAAAAGCAAAGGCCTCGTGCAAAGTTGTCCTGCTGAAAATGAAGGGCAAACATAATTGGCAAAGAAAATAAAGACATCACAACACATTGTAGTAAATGTCACTCAAGAATATCGATAAAATGACACTCAAGAAACTTTTTCCAAAAGACTGAGATCATCAAAAATATGATACAGTATGATAGTGAGATGGCACAAAACTAGGAATGCTCCTTCAGATACTTGATACAAATTGCAGATACATCACACACTAAGATGCAAACACGTCTGATCTTCTTAATGAAACCTTCAGCTTCTGAGGACCCCATGTCAGAGGTCACCATATAGTTTAAACACAAAGCTGAAACTGTTTTACTTTTACTGTAGACAGTTAAGTCTGTTAGCCAAAAACACAGGCAGACGACACCAAATAAAGACTCATAAAAGATGACTAGATTTATGAGGCGAGTGGAAACTTTTGTGCTTTTTTTATGCTTCTGTAAATCCAAACTTGCTGCAGATTACTAATTATTCCTTGATAAAGCTATAGGCCTACAATATCTTTCTGGAAGACATAGGCAGAAATGCTGGAAAGTACTTTACCTGTCTGCCTGCAAAAATACAGTATGGGCATTATAAAATTGGGATGACACCCAGCAGCCAGTGTTGGTAAGTGTCAATTTCCTTTTTATTGTACAGTATGGTTTAGAATTATCATTGTTGCCATTTTCACTGTATATCATTTTTTTTTTCATTTCAAATGTACTATTTGAATTTAAAAGACACATAAAACCATACTGATATGGGTAAAAGATGGAGGAAGGTGGACAGACGATGAGAAGAAAATGTAATGGAAGACAGCTAGATAAAAGTAGAGGCAGGAGGATGGAGTGGACAGTGAGATGTGTGATGGAAATAATTCCCACTTCAGATCACACAGGGATGCAGTGCTGCTCAATGCTCCGTCTCATCCTCTCCTCTCCTCTCCTCTCCTCTCCTCCTTCCCTTAATTATCCTCCCTGCCATCTTGTTGTCTTCCTCCCTCTCAAAACCATCAACCTCAGCATATATTTATACTGTTTTTTATAATTTCTCTGCTTTTTCCTATCCGTTCATGCCATCTTTGAAGTGTACCATTCCTCCTCAGTCTTTCATTCAGCCTCTCCCTGGTCATTCCTTCAAGGTTTTTCTGTGAAAGCCAAGATGTGCTCTTTAATTAGCCGAGAGTTAAGCTGGTCAGTCCTCATGAGACGGCAACACACAGAGGGACAACCACAGAATGATAATGATATCAACAGGCTGGTAGATGCGAGCAGCATTTAAAATAAGAAACAAATACAACTACAAGAGTGAAAACAGCAACACCTGTAAAACCTACATTTTTTTTTTCCATTTTCCCAGTTGATACGTAGTGTAGTATCTCAGGAATGAAGACGCATGATATTGCAAATATCTACATTTCTGGCTCATCGAGCAGCTGCTGCGCACACACACACACACACACACACACACACAATGACAGCATTCCCTCTACAGTGGAAATGAAACATTGCTGCGTTACAACAAATGTGTTGCACTTTTTCTTTTGTTAAATTTTACTTTCACCTTCTGTCCAATTCGTCCCAAACCAGCTCCACAGGGTTTTAGCCTGGAGACCGTGCTGCTCTTCCATCATGTGAAGCTGTTGTCTGGTTCTTTCCCTCCAACGTTACAGCTCATTATCTTTCTAGAATGAGCCCCTGACCAACCGGTCTGTCCAGCTTTCTGACTTTTATTTTTCACACCATTCTGATGGGAATATACAGCCTTATCCCCCGCAGCACAGTATAATCCTAGAGCTGGATGTACAGTATTGACAGTCCGTTCCACCAGACAGAGGTTTGTACTTTTCCTGGCATGACATGTTTTGTTATAATTGCTTTTGTCTAATTAAATCTGAAATATAAAACTTTAATTGTTCTAGGTTTCAAGATAATTTGTAGTATAACATAACTTTGGGTAAGATGAATAAAAATTGACATTTGTGTTAATACAATACATACGTTTGTCTAGATGCCTTGTCCCTACAGTACTTGCACTTCACGTCCGATCCTCTCCCTCACTGGTACCTTCCACTTCCTGTGGTGATGCAGTATTTTCAAACCAGACAAATTTATAGCATCCTGTCAGGATATTAATTTTTACTCTTCAACTGCTGTAACACCAGCAACCCATATAGAGGGTAGCAGACGGTATTTGAGCACTGGAAACCTTTAAAGGGACATTGTCAAATAGTGGGTCAGCAGGTCGGAGTGTGTGCTGAAGCCATAACAACCACAAAGCTGCAGCCTCACAGCAAGTTGCTACCCACACTCTCCACAGTACTGACTGATGAATGGCGTTTTACCCTCTCCTCCTCTGCTATCAGGCACATACCACCTACTCAGCTAAGTATGGGGGTGAGCTTAAAACACAAACATAAGCTTACTCAACACCACGCAATTGGTCCTATAGGTTCTACTCCTGCAAACCCAGACAGAACAACTGGTTGTACAAAGAGGCCTCACTCTTCCAACAGATAACAAACCACATCTCACAACCAATGCACGGAATATTCAAGACCTGACGAATTAGACATCTGATACTTTGGTTAGATGTGAGGCATTACAGTAGATGAAGGATGGCTGTATGCTCCAAGTTTATGGTAACTGGTCCAGTAGCACTTTTGTCAACCTGGGCTTGATCTCCAAAGTTATTAGGATTCATGAACTGGGAAACAGGTAAATCTGGATGAAATTTCACCCATTACTGTAGCACTTGAGACATTTCACTGAAAACCAAAACTGTCAAAATGATAGTGGCACTAGCCTTAAAGGCCCTAAAGGATTTTTAACTGGATATGCAAAAGTCTCTTGTTTCTGCTGATGTCTCTATGGCCTACAACAGCAAATGAGGCCATCGGTGGGAAGATAAGCTATTTCTAAATAGTGTAAATCTATACATTCGGGAAACAGTGGTTGGGTTGGTCCACCGGACGAAACAATTTAGGGAACCCAGACCGGAGATGGCAAGTGCGAGCCAGATAAGCGATACGACAATACGCACTAGAGCTCATGGGAAATGCAGTCTCCATTTTGGCAAAACACTCCTGCTTTTGTCCACAGGGGTCGCCGAAATAAACACAAAATAAAAGTTCCTTGTAGATGCTTTAAGATCAAAATATCACCAATGTCACTGGATTCATTCAGGAAACATGAATGTCTATATAAGAATTCATGGCACCAACCAAACTTGCTATTGCCTTGTTCCTGCATAGTAACATACATTATTTTAATCATATTTGAACTTACTCATACATGACACCACTGTAAAAGAAGGAGCCATTGTATCTGTGCTCACTTGAACTCTGTGTCTACATGTCTCTGTGTATTTATCTTCTTTCTAGACACAACAAATTAGGAAAGAAGGAAAGGAAGGAAAGACCTCTGCACGCTTCAGTCTGAAATGCATCCTCTGGACATGTGCCATTAAAATATTCAAAGGGCTTCCACCTAAGAGTGCATGATTTATTTATCTTTTTTCTAAATTTTGTGTGCATTTCTTGCCAATCTTCTCTGACTCATACAGAGTCTGCCATTCAGCCCCATTGATTTGTTAACAAATGCTACCTCTAGTCTTGCTGGCACAGAACATCTTCCTGTCTCTCCGTCTGATGATATATATTAGGATTAGAAATGGAGACAAAAACTAAGAGATATAGTGGATGATGAATATGTTTTGAATAAAACTCTGACATTGTTTGATACAGTGTAGTCCTGCCTCACCTGCATTCAGTGATTAAATTATTGCTTCTTACATATCATACTGGCTTTGCATCATATCAGATACTTTTGTTCTGTATATGCTGCAATACTCATCATAAAAAAAGTATGTATCTTTAGACAAATTGAATAGTAACAAGGAAAGCTCCAATAAATGTTCAAAATCCTTAAGGAGAAAGGGTTTAGATAAAGTGAGGGGTGGGTGGGGGGAGTTCCTCTAATCCTCCTCCAACAGTGTAATAAAATGTGAAGATTCCAGTAACACCTAAAACTGTTCAGATGAAGAATGGTGGGAGGAGAAGGAACACAAGCGTAAAAGCTGTAGATAGCAAATACACAATAGATCAAGAGTAATAAAGATAGACAGCGACAGCCGAGGAAGGACTGAGCGAAACAGACAAAATGGAACAAAAAACATTACATCCGGCGAGGCATCTCTCTCCCAGAATTTGGCAGATTATTGGAAGCGTGACCCTCATAGGCTTTAATCCCCAACTAACGAGGGCAACGTCTTGAAATGACATTTCCGAGCCGAAGGAGGAAGGGAGAAAAAAAAGACAGAGAAAAAGGATTAAAGAAATGAAAAAGTTTTTGTCAAGATAAGCTTGAGATTTAAACAAAAAAAGATCACCGCCCCCAGAGATGATGAATTAAATACATACACGTTCCCAAGCAAATTACACACACACACACACACACACACACACACACACACACACACACACACACACACACACTCACACGGATTCTCTCATGACACACACACACACACACACACGGGTTCTCTCATGACACACACACACACACAGCATATAGGTCATTTCCCCTCTGGCTCATATATTATTGCCAATTTGAGAAGGGGAAGTTTGTTCACTAAATATTTGATGGACACCCCTAGCTGCAATGAGATTAACAGATTAATTCTGCCAATAAGGATGTGTTTATCAGTGCAAAGATTGTGTGTGCCTGTGCGTGTGTGTTCATGGCCATGAGAGCCACACCAGACCTGACGTTAATTAAAATGCATCATGCATTGCACATCTAAGATCTCTGAGATATGCCATTGGAAATCACCACTACATTATTGCATCATGTGTAAAATGTAGAGTGGGTGTGATGATTTGTTATGTTGCCATCAAGTTCATGATAAAGAGCCGTCTAAGCCCATATTGACAAACCCCAGATAAGATTCAGTAAACTCTAATAAACAATATTCATTTGTTCATAAAGAGCATCACAATCTCTAAAAAGCTCAATTCTTATACAGTGAAAGGTGCCCTTGCAGAATTCAGCCTAAAGTCCTAATCACACCAGCATCTTAAACAGAGAATTTGTTTGAGCAAAACTAGCAACCTATTTCAGTAGAATCGTTTCAGTCAGTGGATTTGCTGGCAGAGGTGAGGTAAATATGCCCAAATGTTTTGCATAGAGTTCAACTGTCTTGACAGCATTTAACTTAATAGGGAACACAAAGCTGGAGAATCCAAATCAGGAGAGGTTATTGGCTGTGCTGCCCACTCCACTCCTCCTCTGATTACTGACTATAACAGCTTCACATAGAGATCAAAGTTAAAAACAAATGCATCTCTTGGAAACGGTTGCTCAGAGCTGAGTGCTAGCAGTTAGCTCGTCATGGACAGGAGTTTGCTATCTAGCCCTGCAAGTAGCCCCAACGTCAACAAACTTCTACAGCCACATATTAAGGGTGGATGGGCCTTCAGCTGGTTATTAGTTATACAGTCAAAAAACAAGGAAGAATATTTTCCATAGACATATTATCTATTTTTGATTCAGGCCCATACCAGAAGCGACACAGTCGTTGAAAACTTTAAGCCCTGAACTTAGATATTATGGTACCAGTTCTCTATAGCTATTGGTTCAGTTTGCTGACGCCATGACTCATCTCTACTTGCACTACTGTGAAACCATATTTTAGCATGCCACCGATTAACATTTATAGAACGACTTTTCAGAGTTAATAGCTTTTACAATGGTAGCAGCTCAGTGCAGTCAATCTTCTTCTTTTGGCCCCCTACCAGCTACGTTATAGGACCTGGATGTACAACAACACATTGCCCACCTTGAAAGCAGAAGCTGAGGGAGAGAGGAGTGTTCGCTGTATACCATCAGATTGTTTATCTAAGGAGTATTTACCTCTAAAAACAAGTATAGCCACCAGAACTCTCTCCGTCCCCTGGCTGAGGTGGTTGCTCTGATGAGAGGGACGAGGGGCCACTTTGTGGCACCCAGGCTGCAGCCAGGCAGAGATTTGCTGAGGATAAATGTAAAGCTGAGCTGAACAATGAATACCGCAGGCCAAGATTGTTTAAGGGGATAAGATGTTCACAAAAATCTGGCTGTATGTGGGATTGGGTGTGTGTATCACAGTGTGCGTCTACAACTGTGTGTGCATGTGTAAGATTAGCCTGTCGGGTACGGGGGTGAGCATGGCTAGTGTTAGTGTGAGGACAGAAAGTTGAGAGGAGAGAGCTGTAGCGAAAAGTCTAAAGCCAAAAAGACCAGACAGTCGTATTTGGAAGCTTTTGAAGCTGCACAGCCTCAAATGCAGAGTGAGCTTGAAGGACAGAGATGGATCTGCCACACACATGCAAACACACAGATATAGTACTGTATATCAGGGACAGGACACTTCAGAGTGTAATCTGGCCCGGTAAAATCTTCATTGTTTCCATTCTGTATTCCAACTCTGATTACAAACCAAATCTCCAGTGCTAGGTTTAACGTGGAGCTCTCTGTTAGTCTGTCACAACCATTTACAATGACACTGGGTGTGTCACAAACAATAGCAAATAATAGAGTTTTGTCATTCTCACCAAAATCAACAAAGGAGGACTGTCCAATGGTTTTGGCTGGTGGATCAGCTGGCAGGACTTCAGCTTTGGTGAAGTTTCCATTCTGAGAGAGAGGAAAAAGAAAGAGGAGAGAGGAATTATGCAGTTTCATATATGCTCATACATATTATAAGTACTTGACTGCTGTTTTCTTCAGGAGTAATGAATACGTAAGCTTTAGTTCAGTAACAGTGGAGTACATATAATGTCACAGATCTTGTGGATTATAATAAGTGTGAGAAAGATTAAGAGTGGAGATGTAAAAAGCAACTGTGCTTTTACTCTGCAGGACTAAAGATCATGGGGCTTCAATGGATGATGGGGACACAGTTACAAAGGATGGCTGTTGTGCATCTTTCTGTATGTGGCACATGCATAAACATGAGAAACGCACACCTTGGCAGAAACCTCACTGTCAGGAGCTGCATATGCATCTATTATATCAGATGCTGGGAAATCACAGGTGCAAAGCTCTGGATAGTCCCGACATTCACAACAGTGGCCAGTGTGGACATGTTAAGTGATTTTTTCTAAATTGCAAGATGATTGCATACCACGTATATGTTCAAAAAGTACTGAAAGAAACATTATTATCTGCTTAAACACGATTAGAAAATGTGAAGATTACAGTAGTGTGAATCAGTGATTTTAATGAACGTATTGTACGTATTGTTAATCTTTAACACAGACGTAATCTGAGTACTATAGAAGTTGTAAGGTCTGCTCTCAACTTTTTTTTTTTTTTTAAGTTAAAACTATATGATAACAATAATCTCTCACACTGTTCATGTGGAAATGTTGGGTCTTGAGCAGATGAAAAGTGTCCTGAGATAATTGTGAATCGGCTCTATACAAATGACACTGGTAATTGATTATTGCTTATACAGTATGTAGAACTAACATTAAAAATTATAATTCTTACCCCTAGTACTTTTTTTTTGCCTATATGTTGAAGTATTTACTCAGTTAATCGATAAAATCATTGTGTATTACATTTTGTAATCAATAAGCATGGTAGCACTAACTTAACAAAGTTAATTAGTTTATTGTTTCGTCAATAAAACTGTGAGAAATGGCCACTGCCACACCATCACAAGGATGTTTTCAAACCTGTTTCTTGCTTTGTTCAAAATCTGCAGATTTTAAATTCACGGTATTCATTCAATGAGGAAGAGCAGAAAAAACACTCACATCTGAGAAGATGGAAACATCTAACGTTTGACATTTTTCTCAAAAAATAAAAAGACCCAGAATTTTACTTCAGTTAATTTGAGTTTCTTCAGTTTCTGTCAATCAACTTATTAATAAATTAATTGTTTTGACTATAATTGGTTTTCTTCTGTAGTTGTCTGTTGCCTTTTATGTCCACACAACCAGGCTGCATTTGATACAGCTGCGTTGTTGATGTTGGTTGTGGCACACACTGCTGTACGTGTGTTTGTATTTTTAAATTTGTCTGCTTTTCCAGAGGGAAAAGTGCAGTGGCATGTCTCAACATTATGTGTCTTCACAGGTTCATGTGCCTGTTGGTGTGGGCTTCCATAGAAAACAATGTATGTGACACTGAATGCCACCAGTCTGTGGTGCCCTTTACAGAGGGGAGGAAGAGAAAAGCATAATAGTGGGGAAATGGAGGGAGAGGATTATACTCTGTGTGTGTGTGTGTGTGTGTGTGTGTGTGTGTGTGTGTGTGTGTGTGTGTGTGTGTGTGTGTGTGTGTGTGTGTGTTCCTTTGAGTGTGTGTAGAAACAGATGTGAGTCTGTCCAGTGTGAAACTGTTGCCTGCTGATGCCATCATTAGTGATTTATGAGTAGTAAAGAGACAGGGAGAGAGATACCATGATTAAATCAGACACAGCAACATAGATATTATCAGTGTACAACACTACGCTTGATGAAATGTACATACAGTATGTATGTACCAGAAGAACAACCATCATTGCAGCACTCCAGTGATCTGGGCCTTTTGGCAGAGTGGCCTCTCCGCAGTGAGGGTTTCTAAAAAAAAAAGCCCCTGAAGGACTGTGAGAAATAAGATTCTCTGTTCTGATGAAACCAAGATTGAACAGTTTGGCCTCAATTCTGAGCATCAAGTCTGGAGGAAACCCGGCACCACTCAGCACCTGCCCAGTATCATCCCAACAGTGAGGCATGGTGGTGGCAGCATTGTGCTATAGGGGTTTTATTCAGCTGCAGGGACAGGGAAACTGGTCAGGGTTAAGGGGGAAGCTAAATGGAGCAAAGTAGATGAAGCCCATACTGAATCTAGGACATCCCATCCTGAACATTAGTAAATGCTCTTATAACCTGAAGCAACATGGGTTTCCTGGGGGAAAAAGTCTTTTTGCAGAACAAGTGTTTTAGTTTTCTGTGATAAGAAAAGCATTTTAATACATAGGAGATAAGTCACAAGTGCACAGACAAAGAAAATGTTAGAATAAACTCTTTATAATGTGTCGTTTTCAGAAGTGCAATGAAAAAATGCATGGAAAGTTTAGAAAGATCAAAGTTCTTTCTTTAAAGTTTTTGCATAGTGAGAGTAAAACAACACTATGGGCTACAGATACAGATACTTTAAATGAATGGAATCATTATTTCTGAATGTCACAAGGGCTCGTTTGTTTTGACTTGAGCCTCGGCTAATCACAGAGTGCTGCTGAGTTGGAAGGAAACCCTAAAAATACAAATGTAGTCACTGCAGTAATTATCTGCAGAAAAATGGTGCCAGGAAAATGATTAGCCACTAGATATGCCGAAAAATTGTGCACAACATTTAATAGTTTTAAATGTCCATTAATTTGTTTTGAAAAGTAAAATACTGCCTTTACAAAACTGCAGTAAGCCACTGAGCCTTCAAACTGAAGTCTTAGTAACATGATGTCTCTGTGCTGCTGGTGAGATGTTTTATTCTGTGCAGATACAGGCTATCAGTACATTTTGTCCAATACTGCAATTTGATTCAATTATTCAAAGCACACAAATCAAGTGCTTTTAGAGGTTAATTATTTGCAGCATGACTGATGCTTTGAATGCCAATGAGACACAAATGTAAAGGAACTTTTCTTGGTTACTTTCAAGGGCCAAGAAATCAATCAGCCGAAGATGGTAGTGGATACATCTGTTTATTGCCTAACCATATTTGTTTCAATTTGTGAAGAATCATTGGTTTTGTGTCCACTGTCTATTGAACGTACAAACAAACCTTTAAGGAAATGAGTGGAACACTCCCACACATGGTCGTCTAATGTGAACCCATGTTTTGAGTGAAATACTGATAGTATAAAAATGATAGTTTTGAGTAACTTTGTAAATATATTTAATATAATTTACAGAAAAAAATCTATTTAATTAAATGTAGAGAGACATACTGTGTGAAAAGCCTTCCAGCTTTCTCTGATGCAGTCATGTATGTTCAACTGAACCATGCAAAAGAAAATGACACAGTGTGAAGCTGATCTGTTCTAAAGCAGGGAGAATCAATGCATTAGATTAGATCAAAGGCATCCACACACACACACACACACACGCACACACGCACACACGCACACACACGCACACACGCACACACGGTCTTAACTGTATGTGTTAAGGATGAGATCTTAGCCAGTGTGATTGACTGGTGCTGGTTGCCTGATTGCAAGATGTCATGATTAAAACTGTGCACATGTGTGTTTGTGCGTGTGTGTGTTTCTTTGAGTGTGTGAGTTTGAGACCAGCTGATTGATGTGTAGATAAAAGGATTATACTGTAGGTCTTGTTATTATTCCTGCCCTCTGTTCACATCACACCAAACACATGTATCACACACACACACACACGCACACACGCTCACAAAGCGGAAAGACAACATATATTTCTGGAAGTGTAAGCCATTTTACAGCACAAGGAAAGTGCAGGAAAAGGACTCAACCTGAGGCAACTAGTTTTTAACATGACTAAAAACAACACAGTGAACCAATATGTTGCTGAAGTAATGGAAAACACTGATGGAAAAAATGTGTTTATTTCAAATTTTGTGCAGTGATGCATGATATGTTGGGTCAACAGTTGTTTTTGTGCCGGGAACAGTGGGACTAAGGGTTGGAGCTACTTAAGATGCCCATGTGCATGAGACTGTAAACATGTTGTGTATTAATATTTAGTATATGGCTATCCTAGTCAGGATCAACTAAAAGTTGCCTCAACTCTTCTATGGCACAGTCCATACAGATGTGCTCTATAGGATGATCCTGATGACCCATTATTAAAATAATCATCATAAACTACAATAAATCATCTTCAACAATAAACTTATGAATTTCATTACTGCTTCGATGCAAAATCTTGGTATTTCGTTACCCTCTATGAGCTATAGCCTTCGTAAGCTCAAGTAACCCCTCTATTATGAGTGTATTATGCTTTAAAAAGCCCAGAGGGAACATTTATAATAGTTATGACAAAGCCAAATTAGCATGAAATTAACTATTTTGGAGGTGGCTATTTCATTGTTTTCTTGTGTGAAGACCATCCCAGCCCTACAGTTGAGTGCCCAAGGAAGCAAATTGCTCACGCTTCAAATACACAATTAGATTCTTGTTGTTTCTCAATGTAAACTGGCCTCTGTGGCCTACTGCAGTATGTGTTTGAGTTTGTTCAAAGAAATGTGTGTATAAGGAAGTAGCTCAGAAGACTTCCACTCATTAATGAACTAAATTATTACATCAACCATTAAAGAATTGACCTTTAAAACCCCTTGGCTCTACCCGCTGGCCAATGAAAAACCTCTCTTCACTCATCTCTCTGGTCTGTTGTCCCCCCTCCCACCCTTCTGTGACTGCACTCTCTTGTGTAATCACAGGAAAACAGAGGAAAGGAAGGAGACTTAGGGGGAGAGAAAACAGAGAAAAGTAATTAAAACAGAGTGCTGGGGAAAGAGGAGCGTGCTGGCCTGTGACCGATAGATGCAGCTGCATTGAACCGGGGACCGCAGTGGGATTAACAGGGGTCTAATGCTCTGAGGATGCTGGGTAATGGCTTGGTCCTGTGTGTTTGCGTATATGTGAGTATGTCTGTGGCCTAACACAGCCACGTGTCTCATGGTCTTGTTGCCTTTGGATGTGAAGCATTTCTAAATGTATTTAAGTGGATGTCAGCACTTAGTTGTCAATTCAATGAAAGACGGACAGAAGAACATGGCAAGATGAAAGGAAAGCATCCGGCTATTTCATGTACTGAAGGAAAGAGTGAGACAGAGAGATACAGATTAACTGCAGAAGTCCAGATTTATCCTGACAAGGCTCAGACTCACCCTGTCTCTGAGTCTGAGTGTGTGTTCACTTTGTCTTGCTCCCAAATCCCTCGCTCCTCAAAGCTCCACTTAAGCAAACAATGAAACTTTATCAGTCAATTAGCGGTTTGAACAGTACTCAGACTCACAAGACACACTGACTGAGATATTGACCCGTCATACAAAGGGAAGAACTAATATAAGATTGAATGATAAATTCATTAGAATAAATAAACCACACAGAGCAAAACAAAAAAATCACTATGCACAGAGTCAGGGAGACAAATGTGCAAATATACTGTTTGAATGATATTTTTGACCAGGCTTGTTTTGAGCTTAAGAAGATTAACAGTGTTATTAAACAAATGTTTGATGTCTAATGACTCTATTTTTACTGAGGCAAAGTACCACTCTGTCATCTACCTGCTAATTCTACATTTTCTACTTTGCTCAATGGCAGATAAACAAGTCTTAAGGTTGAAAGGAAACTCACCCCGAATGTGCCAAGGTTGGAAATTACTCTTTAATAATAGAACATATTTAGACATTTTTAGTCTTTATCTAGAGTAGATAAAAATCTGACTGGTTTTAAAGAATTCTCGGATACATGTGTTGTCTTTCTTTCTGATTAAAGTGAGTTCAGGAGTTGTTGACAAAATAGCAATACACTATCGACAACTGTCTAAGAACACTAGCAGCTCTAAGATAAATGCCAATGTGAGCACCAAGGCTCACAATGAAAATACTAGAGTAGGTATTAATAGTTCTCCTCCTCTGGAGGTCATGAATGTCACCACCAATTTTCATGGCTATTCATCCAACAAATGACCTGAACAAATCTTGAATACGTTCATCAAAATAAAAAGCAACTCATTGAATAGATATTTCATCCCGCATCACAAATGCCAGTCTTTTGGTTGTACCAGGGCCACCTGAGAGCCATTACAATTTTCACCAAATTTTATGACATCAAATACACAGTTGTCAACATCCTTCAGTCTGAGCTAACGTGGTGTACTGGCTGACTGACAGACCAAAATTGGTATCCCTAGAGTCATGCTGCTGGGATGACTACAGATATGGCACTGGGCTTTCCACCAAATGAGTAAAGAAATTCCTCTGAGTAACATACAGACAACAAACTAAAGACTAAAAACACAAAGGTTACTGTAGAGCCCGAAAATAATCTTGTTGTTTCCCAATGAAAATATACTTCCTTCACCCTCCACCTGATCAACATTCCTGCCATCCATCACACATCCAACTAGTCTTTGGTCATGGCAGTTTATTTGCTCTGTTTTGCTCCCGCTTGGTCTCCCTCTTCCCTTACACACAGTCTGTCTGACAAATCCTTCAATCTCCCTCTGTTTCTCTCTTCTTCCTTGCCTCCTCCCCTCCCTTTCTCCTATCCCCCCTCTCTGTGATAAGATAGACTACTGTTCGGCTTGTGCCTCGACCTGCTGAATTTCAAACAGGCCCCTTCGATAAAAACCCAGAGCCATGGTCTCCCCTCTCTGCTCTCCCAGAATATTAACTAGTCTTGCAGCAGTGTCCTGCACCCCAAACCCAACAAAGCTTTGCAGATCAGTTTGTTGCACTGGGGAAATAAACCAGGGGTAGGTGGGTCATCACTGTCTGATCCACCTGATCACCACCTTAACAAGGGCACACATACCTATCCAATGGGGGGAGCTTTTGTTCATGACAAATGGAGTAGAGTTTAAATCTAAACACGTCTTAACATTAAAGCCGTGCTTCATTAATTCAAGTCACCAAGTGATACCGGTAATTAGACTGCTTAGTCTCTGCTATGAGCAACACAGACTCCATAAAGGCCACTGCAGTCACTTGACCTCCATAACAAACAAATACCATATCATGCTGTAGTGCTGCTGCCCACCAGGAAGCAGCAAATAATTCTTCAAAAGACGACCCAAATGCCTGCGAGTCCAGCTGTGGACGTTGGCTCATTAGTTGAGAGAATTTGATTAATCACAACCATCACTGACAGCTTACCCAAACGCTTCAAGTTTAACACACACACACCCCAAAACGTTATGTTGCAATAACAATAAACACATTTTCCAATGTCTAAAAAAATAAATCACTGCTTTATTGTGTCTAAGTAGGTAATAAAAACAAAGAAACAAGAGATTCCAACAAACTACAAATCATCCAATATGAAAGTAAAAGTTGCAGCCATGTTTCTTTGATATTATAAGATAAAACTTTATATAGATGGAATGTGATATGTTGTTACAGGAATTGTTAGCCAAGCACTGATCATGATTCTTACTGCACAGATAGCAATGAGTCCAAAAGGCTTCTTACCTTGCTGATCCAGGTCTCAAATGCTGGGCCTGTAGTCGTCAGGAATAAATCTGTGTTGGGTAGGACAGAGAGAAAAGGGAGGGTGCAATTCATTAGGTGATGCATCGGTTCATTTTGCAATTATAATCCAACATGGAGCGGAGACTATTAAGTTCTTATAAAGAAACGCTGTAGATTAGCGGGAACGACAGCAAGTGAAACTGTACAGTGTGCAAGTTCAATTAAAAGAATTAGTTACTCCTCAGAGTGCTAATGTTGCCTTATCTTTATCAGAGCTCTGTATTCTTAATGATGATGCTACAGTAGGGTGGTGGGGTGCTAGTGGTGTTGGTTGTGGTAGCGGGTGCGGGGTGGGGAGGGGTGGGGGGGGGTTGGTATTTCAAAGCTTGGTTGGTGATAAGCAGGACAGTCTTTGATACAGCCGACCTCTCTCTTTAGCTCTTTAGTGATTGTTCAATATAGAGTACGGCTGGGATAAAGATGAACTGGCGTCTTAAAGCAGCAGAGGAAAAACAGGTGAATAGACGGTAAAAGGATAGTGGGGGATCTCTCTCAGAAAGCAACAGGATTTCACTCTGCTTTCTGGAGGGTTCACCCCCTGGTAATGCCTGTAGCTCACTATATTGGAATCCTATAACCTGCACTTGTACTCATATTGCTTGCTCTTGAAGCTTAGGCTGCAGGCTGCACTTGTAATGTGGTTTCTATGTGCTTCTATGAGAGGATGTTTACTTTCATCAGTGCATTCACTGGACTGTGCTTCTGCCCCAGTAATTGGACATGAAATAAATATTGGCATTGATCTGCCTTAGGGCACTGCTTTAGTGCATGTGTTGCCGTGCTTTGCATGGGTAAATACAAATGATAATGGATGGCGAGAAGGAAGAGTGGCACGATAATAATAGGAAGAGTGAAGGTTGTGTGTAATGATAGATGCAGTGTAGCAAGTTTAAAATTCTGCAACATGACTCCTCACTTAAGGGGGAAAAAAGATATATATAATAGATAAAATAGAAAAAGAAAACATTTCTCTGAATTACAAGTGTCAAACACTGCATTGACTATGAAATGTGTCACTTTGAGCGTACCAATTTAAAACAGCCCTTATACTCGCACAGATATTCTGTGAAACACTCTCCCTGGGTTCCACAGCAGACATCCCCAGACCCCAGGAAAAGAGCTCTGCTCTTAAGGAACATCGTGCCAGCTCTTGTCAAAAAGCTTGAGTTGGTAATCATTCTCAAATGTAGTTTTTTTAAGAAACAAGTCACACTTCACACTTCCTGTCCATAGTCTCTGCATTTGTATTTTTATCAAATGTGGTGCTTCCTCCTGATTAACACAGTTTTGCCACAGTCAATCTGCACAGTACTCTTCATCAATCAGTTCTGTGTTTTATCTGTGTTATTTTTTATGCTTTATTGCAACCACACACTGACATACACGTGCCTGCAATAATATTTATGACTCAATTAAAATGTAAAACCACTTTTAAGATGTTTAACAGTTCAACTTCTTTAAACTTTGTGGACCTGCAGACATGTTGCCCACACAGACGTTTTATAAATGCAAGGGAGATAACAAATTCATGCAGAGATTATGCATATGTGCACACACTCTACAGGATACACTTAGTCATTTGCATACTGGTTGTTTGCTGTATGTGCTCGCCCGTGTTCCTGTGTGTGTCTGGAGCAGCACCGGGTGGTGTGTTGATGAGCCTCAGTAATCAGCCAATCAGGCCTCTTAGACAGAAATCAGCTGTGATTGGCTGATTAGCTGCGATGCCGGTGTGTCAGTGAAAGCATGGGGTAGACAAAGGAGGGAAGACATTCACGGAGAGATCTTCATCTTGTAAACACTTTAGATTCTCGCTGCGGGGGCCCTTCCTCTCCTCATCTCACGACTCACCTCCGCTTTCTTTTTCCACCTAAGTTCACTGCTACCAAACTTCTATTCTACTTCTCTGTTACAGTACTAAATGCCAATCCATCTTGAAACTGCCTGGCTCTTTACTTTGCTGGTTTGATTTCTCACCACTGTTAACCCGTGTGATGAGGGTGTAAACTGATGATTTCAGAGTGGATAGTGCCCCTTAAGCAGCACATTAAACTTCAAGCTGCTTTCTCCTCGGGCACTGCAGTAACACATGACCTTACGTGATGCTCTGTCTTGAGAAGGGGTGCATTTTAAGAGGGTATCAATGGGAATATGAACACACAGAGAAGCCAGTTCCCCTTGGTAAACTAAACAATGAGGTGATTTTGATGTGACTCTTATGGCTGTATCCTCCGTGAGTGCATTGTCTTTCTCCACTTCCCCCTCTGTTCCTCAGGGTCCTTGCCAGAAAGGATTCTACAGTCTCATAAAGCGCTGCTGGCTATCAATATAAACCTAACTGCTTCCACCATCATTCACTTTAACACAGTTTTACTGTTCCTGAGACTTTTACTGGGTCGCCAAAGGCCTTTTAGGGACTCATCAAGTTAAAAGAGATATTGTAAGGAGAAATAAACCTCAGAGAGTGGAATCAAACAGCACAGAAACAGAGTGGGTAAGTGAATGTCCTTTGTGTAATTAAGGAGTTTATTTGTTTTGCCCTGGTTTAATTTTAGTTTTAAATTAGGGAGCTCTCAAGAAAGCACAGTTGGATTTCTATCCTTATTCTTCCTCTTCAGTCATCAGAAAAATCCTCATACATAAACATACAAAAATATCCAACTATTTCTGCTGAATAATTGAATTCAATCCCCTGGAAAAATTATTGACACTTCAGGTTTATGTTTTTGTTTCCAAAGAATAATGCTTTTTTCTTCAGTTTGGTAGAGTGGTTGGCTCTTGAAGCTATGACAGTGATGTGTCTGAGCTGCCACTGCTGATGAGGAGAAGCCATTAAAAGGTGTAAATAAGATTTCTGGCAACTTCAGAAATATTTCACTTAGACTAAAACATTACAGTACAAAATCCATCCAAACTGATCCAGCTGAATGGTTGAAAATCACGGAGGTCCTTGTCAGGTGTATTCTTGGCAATGTCCATATTTCTGTTTTTATTTCAAAAGTGATCACCATAGTGACTGTGATCATTTTGTCCATTTCAGCTCTGTATAAGATCTGCATCCATACTATCATCTAAAAATGCACATAACATGACTGTGCATGCATGTTCTAGCAATAAGAGGAAGCACAGTAGTTCCAGGATATAAGGAACAACAAAGGCAGTTGTATAAATAAAAAAGCAGTAGTATTGAAGGTGCCACCTGCCATGTTTTGAAAGTAATGGGACAGAGTGGTTGAAAAAAAAGATGATATCTATTTCTGCCAAATCAGTTTTTGTCTTCTATTTTGTCAACCATGAATCTGTCAGCTGGGGGATTCTCTCAAGACTAAGCCAAGCATTATTTACTGATCAGCCATAATCTACTGAAGAGGTGCGCCAACTGGGTGTCCCACCAGTCACACAGTCCCTAAACTTACAACAGTATAGGTTTTCGACCATTTCCCAACCTGAAACAAAACAATGTTACACAGTGATGAAAGTGAAGGTATGGATACCTCTTTTTTCTTTTTAAAGAGGTGACTGTGAGGTCACACAGTAACCTGAAGCAGACGCCATGGCACGCCAGAGTCATATCAAGCTGCCAGTAATCCTGTTAAACTTGTATGATTGGTGCTGACCAACACAACCAGGCAGCTAATCCTATAACCTCATGGCTCCGTAGAGAAAGATGAACAGTGACACAGCTGTAATGTTGTGAACTGCCAACATGGCTTGAAACACAGGCTTCATTTTTTCCAACATATTCCTTTGATATGATTTCATCTGCATAATTTTAGCGCTACATCCACACTTTCATTAGTCCAAAAAGCTGCTACCAGCCTTTTGACAAGAATAAAAATTTCAGCTGTATCCCTTTGGCCACCACTGTGAATTAGATTTGAATTTGAAATTGTATTGATTATTCTGAGGGTGTGATTTGGACTCCTTCCTGCCAATGTCCCTGAGTAGAATCTGTGTTGTACTCTGGAAATCTATTTTGTTGATAGGGTTTCTGATGAGAGCACCGATCAAAGCCTTTTTTCTCAGACTCTCTGGCCCTGAGGATTTGATTGTGAATTAAATTATTGTTCATACTGTAGTTTCTTTTAAAGGGACAAGGAGGAGTTTTGGAAAGCGAAGTGTTTTCACACTACATTTCCCATGAGCCTCCGTGCGCACGGTGAAATTCTTGGACCGGCGTAAGATGGACGTCTTGCCAAGAATGTTTTCATTCATCAAGAATGAAAGTCAGCCGTTTGAAGACGATCAAATACCGTCGTAGTTCCAACCATAAACGGCGTTTCGGCTGCGTTTTTCTCGTGACCCGCCGGGCAGCGTCCGCGAAACCAGAAACGCTGGTCGGCTCGCCCAGCATTTCCACAATTAATAATAATAACAAAATAACGATAGACACAAAACATTATCGAAAATGGACCCATTAACAAGTGTGGGTAGCATAGATTCATCCACATTAATATGAGACTTTTTTTATAACCAAATACAAACTCCTCGTTGTCCCTTTAATATGTTTGTACTAATTGGATTTCTATGTTTAATAGTTTCTGGCTGAGTGAGTGATAGAGTTGAGTTTGTGCTGGACCTTTCCTTGGCTACTGCTTTTTCAAAATGATTTGGCATTAACATTACATTATTAGGGTACACTACTTGGTGACCCCTTAAATTACTTTTTTCTTTTCCAAAAGATTGGGACAAGCTAAAGGCACGTCTCCGTCTGGTTGGTCAGAGACAAAATAAGAAAAAAATGTTTCTTCAAACTTTCTCTGAAAGATAATTTTAGAGCAAGCTCAGTCTTTGTCTTTAACTTATATGTTTGGTGATTTTGTCATCATGGTTAGAAAATCTGGATTTTGGCAGCAGAGTGAAAGCATATATGGCTCAGATGTGAATGCTAAACAATACAAGAAGAAACAACAGTGCCACAACAGTTTTTATCCTAGTCCTCATTTTTACACATTGACCATACCCAGCCCAGCCATACGCTTGGTTTTGACCTGCCTTGTAGTAACAATATTTTCCACTGTATTCCTATTAAAATGGTTCTGGATGATGTGTCATACTGATTTTTATGTATTTTCTTTGGATTAACAACAAATATTCTACCTGAAACGATCCAGCTACAACACTGATGTAGCCCTCTGCATTATGAGTGCATACACACATCCAAAGCATAAGCTAATAGAGCTGTCATACTCCAGGAATGATGCATACATAATTGAGGTATATAAATGTGTTTGTGTGTGGGTGGGTGGGGTTGCATAACAGCAACAGGGATTCAGAGCTCTAAGTGGTATGTCATGTTGCCGGATAATTAAAGACATGCTAACTGTGAAGGCTGGGCCTTGAAAAAAAAACACATGGCAGAGGAAGACTGAGAGGAAGAGAGCGAGTGGTACCAGATGCTAAGGCCATCCAGTTTTCAAGGTGGATATGAATAAATATAATAGGGTTTAAAAAAACATGAATCAGTACAAACCAAAAGTGTGCTCAGCCTTTAATTTCAAAAGAGGCAATCTATAATCACTTGATTATTTTTTCTGCATTCCTCTGCTCTGACACACACTCAGATTTTCGTAGTTTGCCTACCAATGGTACTTCAAAAATCACACAGTCACACCCACATGAACAAGTACATGATGAGCAGGCTGCAGTAACGCACGGACACCCACTCCCACACTGCATGGCTGATTTCAGCACATTATTGAAATATTTGTGATGGCATCTGCATGTGAATTTCTTTGTCACTGGGTTGTGATCCAGTTAATCATCCACAATCAGCCAGTCCTTTCACACTAACACAATAATTACAAGTGTGACTGCTGCTAATAATGGGATGTTAAGAGCAACAACTGCCACAGCTCAAGTGCCTTGAAACAAGGAGCACAACAAGGTGAACGGCAGCACAGACCAACATACTGCAATAGTGGGGAGGAGGTACTGTGCTCATTCTGTTAGGACATGAATGAGCATTCAACAAACTGGAAGGGGATGGTTACAATTTTGTCAATTTACCTCTAAAACAGCTCCGTCTCGTAACGTTCCGTTATTATCTCATAGCGTGGTGATTGATTGTGCAGGTCACAACTTGTCCACAACAGCGTTTTGGAGTTTTTGGATTGTGTATTTGATGAGTTTGATGAGGGAAACCAAGAAATTTCCCCATAGTATAGCTCTGAGCAGCCTGCTCCTCCGCTCAGCCGTTCTATAGCTTACACCGACAATTAAAGGTAACGAACCTACTGCTATGACTATAGCGATTATGGCAATGGGCCAGTTTGCCAAAATGTTGAACTACTGTATCCCTTTAAGCCCACAGTAATAGTAATGAAAAGGTGTCTTAGACCACTGGTAGTGCAATGAGTGTTCAAATTTCTCTGCCTTAGCAGCCTATTGCACCAGCTATTGGCCCTTTTCCACTGCACAGTACTGGCTTAACTCCACTCAGATCCTCTTGTGTGAGGAGTACCTGATACGGTACTTGGTACCTTTTTCTGGTGTCACTTCCACCAAAGTTTCAGATGAGCTTAGATAAACAAAAAGTATAATGAGAACTTGACACTGATTGGTCAAAGATCATCATTAGTGCATCAGCAACAGTTTTAAACAGCCAAGTTACGTTAGACCACACACTGAATATATTTCACTGTTAGTGTGGCGGCCCTCAAAACACCACCATGGTCAGTTGAGAAGACGCTATAATTTCTCAGCTTGATATCCCTTGAGTGTTTCCTTCCTCATGTGTTGATCGCTGCATTGATCACAGTCAGATGACAGTATGTGGGGGGTTCGTGCACGGACATACTAGCACATACAGTCAAGTAGGGTTGGTATCATTGGGTGTAAAAACAAATTTTATGGTATGATTGCATGAACTAGACATCCATTTGGTAAAAGTAAGTTGCACTATGCATGAAAGTTACAACAAAGAGACGAGATGAGCACAATATCTGCTACAGACAGGCATCACTTAACATGACAACTGAAGTGATTGATGAATGGTCTGTTCATTGTTGATCAGGTGATTTTATATGATATTAGAGAGAGAGAGATTAGAGTTCACATTCAACTGATGTTCATGGGTTGCTGAAAATTTGACACCACACATACAGTATTCTGTATTCCACAGCCTCAGTCTTTTTCTTGTTTAACTTTAAGACACCCAATTATCTCTCTCTCTTTTATTTTTTTAATTCTTCATGTTATTCAGCCAAATCCAATTAACAAAGGAGCTCTCCTCGGTGTTACTGTATTCATCTCAGAGTGTGATCAAGACTTTCTTATGGCGCTTTTCCACTACACTTTCGCGGCACGGAACAGCACGGCTCGGCTCGGTAAAGGTGCTTTTCCACTACAGCGGAGTTCTTCTAGTACCTCCTCAGCAGGGGGCTTTTTCTCCCACAATCCTTGAATTCTGTGCTGGATAAAACATTGATATCTGTGACAATATTGTTTTGTGGTGATTGGGCAGGTCACAACTTGTCCACGACAGCGTTTTGGAGTTTTTGGATTGTGTATTTGATGAGTTTGATGAGGGAAACCAAGAAATTCCTTTAGCCTCCATAGTATAGCTCTGAGCAGCCTGCTCCTCCGCTCAGCCGTTCTAAAAATAGCTTACACCGACAATTAAAGGTAACGAACCTACTGCTATGACTATAGCAATTATGGCAATGGGCCAATTTGCCAAAATGTTGAACTATCCCTTTAAAGAGGAACTTTCTTTATCTTAACCATTCTACATTTTTCTCTTGATTAAACAGCTTTGGAGTAATCGTGATGGTTAAATAAGGACTTGTTACGAGAGAGAATTGAGGCTCTCTGCCTTCCCTGAGTGTCTCTTGGCTGAAAACCAACCATGCAAGATCAGTGCCTCCGACTCGGTGTCCCAACTCTTGTCTCGACGGCACCATGACACAACTGCACCCCGTAACCCATAATCCCTTGTGTATGACAGAGCCCCTGCTGTATATGATATACAGTATAACGTTATACACCGCTCCATGGATTGCTTTCTCGCCAGCTTTGTTGAAAACAAATGCACACGGCCAGGAGGAGGGTTAGCAAAACAACGCACAAGCGATCAGACTTGCATAGTTTCCCTTTAAAACAAAACATTAGAGTTCAACATTTTTATAACCCAGTTTCAATCAATTAGATAAGTGATAATTTGGATCTTCTTGAAGAAATAAAGGGAAAATTAAACTTGAAGGGTGTTCTCCATCAGGGTCAAGATAATTCAACAAGTCAGCTCACACCATGAGATTGAAGAAAGTCTTTGTTATCTCTGTGCAAAAACAGATTTCATGGGGGAACTCATTTTTTCCACCCTTTCCATCAGAAGGCCTGGTTTTGCTGCAAGCATAAGATGTCTGTTTGGGATCTTCAAGCTGGACTTGCAATAGATCAATCTCGTAAATATAAGCTGGCACTTCCTAATTAAAACAGTGAAGCAAAGCAAGTTAATTCAAGTTGATACTCATCTGTAGACTGAGAGAAGAGAAGAGAAGAGAAGAGAAGAGAAGAGAAGAGAAGAGAAGAGAAGAGAAGAGAAGAGAAGAGAAGAGAGATGAGTCCTTGAGTTATTCATAGCCTCTCCATCAGATTTGTTAAGGGGATTGGAAGCAATTTATAGGCCTCCACTGACTGTTTGACTCAAGCAGCATTATGTCTCTCTATTCCATTATGTTGAGCTGCAGTGTGGGGATAAAGACCAGGCTTCCTATTAGCCTCTGTATAAACAGATAGGGCGATGCTGGGCGGGTGCTAAGCCTCAGCAGGGAAGGAGAACTCTGACACTGAGGAGAATAGTCAGTAACATGCGAGAGCCTCTACAACAGTATCTTTGGGCTTTGTCTCATTATCACCTTCTCTGTCTTCCTCTGTCTGCATACATGTAACCCCCTTATCTGCCCACTGGAGCCCAGGACAGCAGCATCATTGCTATGGATCAAGAAATGGTGTGACCCAGAAGCAGAGAAAGCTGAGAACAGTCACAGGTCTGCACCTCCGTCCAAATGGATGAGCACATTACAGGCACAATCTGTGACCCAATTAAAAGAGCAGCCAAAATTCAAACCACAGAAGTGGAAGCCATCAGATGGACAACTGTGCCTTTTACACTGGACAAAGAATCTCATGGCACCCTCTAACATCTATAATGTGAGAGACTACAATCAGTAAGTGAAAAGTCCTCAGTCACAGGTATCTATCAGCTCTGGCTTTGGTCAGTGGGATGATAAACACAACACCCAGGTAAAGACACTCATTTTTGCCCCTTATCCATGACATGACATGTATTGAAGCACAAACACTGTGAACAGACCTTCCACCTGCCCAACACAGGGCTGTTAAATGGGATACTCCACAGCTACACCTTTTGCTGGCAGTTTGTTTGCTGGTATGCAACAGTGAGTGCAGCCCTGAAATAACTTTTTAAAACACACAATCGCCAACCGAAGCAACTCTAACCGAAGCTCTGACTCTTACAGGAGCACTGACTCCTACAGGAGCACCAGGCCACATGACGGATCAATTTCACCAGTCTGCACATCAGCTGGCAGCTCCTCTCCAGACAGAAAGGCAAACTAGCCTGGCAGAGAGCAAGGAGCCAATCTCCTATTTCCCCACCTTAAAAAAAAAAGAAAATGCTAAAAAAAAAAAAAAAAAAAAAATTGTTAAATTTCAACATAAAAGATTGATCGTGAGTAAACCACTAGGTTTAAACTCAGACCAGTTTTAGTCTGAGTTTAAACCTCTGAGACTGTGGTTTACTCACTGCAAATTCCTACCCTTTGTTATTCTCTCTCATGCGGAAACTGTTTATTAAAGAACAATAAAGATGCAAATATAAATTGTCTAAACGAGCAGTACAGTGAGGGAGACAGGAAAGGGGACGGAGAGAGCTGTTGTAGGTTATTTTTCTGTCCATTAGATTCCTGGTACTCTCATGCCTGCCACTACAGGCATGTGCACGAACAAACACACACACATACGTGTTGTACACACTATGTGATCCTACAACCCCCACACATTGCTCTCAGCGGTGTTGAAACTGTGAGCTTCTAATGTTCACGAACATGAGCAGTCATTTCATTCTGCCAGACGGTACTTGCAAGCTCCCAATTTGCGGTTCATTAAAAGTACTGGTGTGCTTTTATGGAGATGCCAGGGCTTGTTTAGGCCATGGCATGGACTCACAAGACAAGATGGGTCGATGACTCAGCCATATACTTACATATTCATACACAATATATCCATACACCACACATGAACTGGATTCAATAATGGGCAGGAATCCAACCACAGTGTCTAGCGATCACAGGGCACTGCCCATCACCTGCATTACAGCATCCCTGCAGTGAAACATAATGGGTGGCAGCATCATACGGGGGGTGGGAGGGTGGGGTGGGGGGTTATCAGTGGCAGGGTAAGGGAGGCTGGTAATTACTGAAGGAAGGGTGAATGTGGCCAAATACAGAGAGGTCCTTGAAGAGAAACAATGGTTCCCCTTTCAACATACAGCCAAGACAAGGCTGGAGTGGCTCTGGGACAAGTCTCTGACTGCCTTTGAGTGGTCCAGCCAAAGTCTTGACTTTGCCTGTAGAACATCTGTGAAGAGACCTGAAGATGGCAGCTCACAGATGTTTCCCATCTAATTTGATGGAGCTTGAGAGGATCTGCCAAGAAGAATGGGACAGAAAGTGGCCAAATACAGGTGTGGGAAGTTTGTAGAAACTTAAGCAAGAACACTCAAAGCTCTAACTGCTGGATGAAGGATCTGACCACGTAAGATACTCATTTATATGATAAGAGATTTCGAAGGGTTACTACAAGCAAGCGGACATGTTTGTAAACGGAGCAGTAATACAAAGTCTCACGAAGTCAAGTGTGAAATACAAGTTGACGGCTAACTACGTTTACAGGTCGTCTGAAGCGCTCCCGGTTGTTAAATCAACAAAGGAATATCAACTCAGCCACAACGTTTTCTCAGCAGGCAAATAGCAAATTTCTGCCCAACCTTTTAAACTGTTGTTGTAGTTTTGTGCTATTCTGGGTAATTTGCAAAGCAATGCATAGCCATGTCACAGACATGATACATTATACAGGTTCACAAACTACAGTATCTTTCCTCTGTGAGCAAGCCAGAACATGATGACATTCATTATATTAAGCATTAAATAGATGGAGTAAATATATCAAATATATTAGAAAATAAATATTTGTAAACCTCTCCTTCTCTTTGTTTTCTTAAAAGCCTTCTTCTGCCTGTTCCTCTCTCACACGACAATATTGAGGCCTCGTGCTTTCTTTAGTCAAGAAAGGCAATTTGAGGCCAGCAACAGCAGAAACAGCAGCAGCATTACACCCCCATCCCTGCACCTGTAAAAGGCCTTAGAGCAGCATTAGCGGCGCTTTATCGAGGCTGCAGTGCAGAGTGGATCTGACAGCCGGCAACATGGCTGCAGCATTAATGTCAGAAGGGCTGCGCTGTGTGTGTTTGTGCATGTGTGCTGTCACCTCACTCATCATCACCACTCTGCAAGCCATTAAGGTTGTGTGCATGTGTTGACATAACATAAAATGATATTTGGGCAAAGAAAAAAATAAATAAAATGCAACACACTGTAAGAGGATGAGGACACAAAAGAGGGAGAGAGAGGGACAGAGGAATTAAGAAAAATGAGGGGAAAGGGAAAGAGATAGAGAAACACAGCAATAAAGTCATAGAAAGAAAGAGAGAGGGAGCAAGAGACAGACATGGCTGACTCTCGGCCTCTCCTTTCTTCACGTCTCTAAGGCCCCTGAGCAGGTTATTTGTTAGCCTGTTACTCAGCAAACAAGCTGTGACTCCTATCCCCCGTTGGCTGTCAAAGACACACACTCACATACACACATATACAAAATGCTCAAGCATGCACACATGCAGACATACAGTTGCAGACTTTATCCCATAATGGTTGCTGAAGAAATGTGCTGAGAAAAGACCACCATGCCGACTGATCCGCTCTGTTTGTCGGGGGGTTGATGTCAAACCTCCGCTTTCACAGTGTGCTCATGTTGCTGCTGTTGTGTGCGATGGAGTCTGAATGAGGCTCACACTAATGAGGCCAAATGAGAAAGACGAGAACACAGCGAATGTGCTCCAGCACTTGCTGCGTTTCTCTGTTTGTATGTGACTTGTGTATTTGTCCAATACTCCTGCTATAAGCCATCCTACAGCCCATCAGTCAAACCCTGTGCGTTCGTCTGTTTGCATCGATTTGCTCCCTCTGTCTCTAACCCTGGGACTGATCCATGCCTCACTTGGACAGAGGGAAGGCCTTTGGCATTCTGAAGCAAATGTCACGGCCGTCGCCAGTGAAACCGATACTTTGCCTCCAACAGACATTATGGGGGTTGCCTCACAGCAGAAAGGTGCAAGGCAATAAGATTAGTCTGAAAATATGCAGAAATGCAGACCTTCAAGACCGGTTTATTGATATGCGCTGCTGCTGCTTCAGTGCTATGAAAACTAAAATTATATTTATTGTGAACACAACCAATTCAGACTGAACACACAGTTGGACAATTAGCCAGATCTTAAAAAATGTTCCTTGGTTACACTGGCTGGTACAAAAACATAAAGGTCACTGTTATGGGCTGTGTGATCTGTCTCACATCCAGCAAACAGATAGAATCCATTTAGAGTGTGAATCACAGGTGGTCATGTTCTTTGGCAGACACTTCAGAAATTAAAATAAAAGAAATAAACAACAGACATGTAGAGGTATAATGGTGCAGGTGCTTGACATGAAATTACGAGTGAAAAAGCACTTAAGACGAATAGTGATTCCACTTGTCAAACCAGAGCAGGTGAAGGACGTACTTTGGCAACGTTGAACAATCAATCCACATACAGCTTTTATGTGGGCAGATATTGCGGTAACTTTTCCAAACCAGCGAGCTAGCAACTAGGCAGCTAAGTAGTGAACAGTCAGCTGCACAATCAGTATTCTACTCGGCTCCCATTTTCAAAGCTACTTTACCTGCCTCAAAAACCAAGCAAACACAAATAATATGCAAACGAGAGGTGGCTGTAAGTCCCTCAGCAGACAGAGTGTCCATGCATCAATCTGATGTCAATGTGGACACTGGAGACACATACTGATACTAGGTGTACTCTAAATGTAATCAAGATATTATCTGGATGGATGGAGTCATTGTTTTAGGATTGTTTATCTTAGAACAAGCGATGTTTCTTGTGATGGAGTACATTGTGAGAAACAAATAAAAAGTGAAATATTATGAGTAATGAATACAAAGTAAGAAAAACAATACATGTATAAGGTAGGCAATATATACATGGGATATATTGCAGACCTGTGTGATGATCTATAAAACAAGAACAGGAGGCTATCCAGCCTGCATCATGACCTTGTATTACAGTACGACAGCCAACTGTCACCCTGCAGCCTTGGAAAAAGAACCCATGTTACCAGTATCTGCTGCAGGTTTCATGTAGGTTAGATTGCCCTGTTCAGACCTCTATATAAAACTATGTATGTGTGTGAATGACCTTTAATATGATGCTGAGGGTGAGATGCTCAGAAAGGTCATCCCAAAGCCACGCAGCCTTGAAAGCAAAAGCTTGGTCACCATTAGCCTTTCACAACATTGCAGCTTGAGGTGTCTACCAGAAGATCAAAGCCTCACAACAAGGAATAAAAAGAGAAGAAAAATAATTGGACAGAGTTATAAAGCAAAGTAAACCAAAGTAAGCCAACAAAAAGATGCTTAAAGGTGTGTGGTTGTGTGGTTACAATCTAATAAAGTCTGTAGAGTCACAGTCATCTTGCCAAGACAGGTGCTGGTAATATTAAATTAACATGTTTATAATAACGTATGAACTATTGGAATTTAGTATCGATTAAATGCTATAATGGTTCTTTACATGACAGAACAAGCTTTTCCGTCTGTTTCGCACAATGTGGATCAAAATGTACAATGTCAGAGTGTCCCTTTCAGAGGTGTGGGACAGACGGTGCTCTGTGGGGTTGGAGCCAAATCTTTACTGGCCACCTCCATTGATATGTGGCCCTGTTCCTCTGCTGGCAAGGAACCAGTGGACTGTGAAACGAGCTTTTCCAAACTTGCCCAAAGCCCACCGACACGATTTACTATAGTGTTGAAAGAGGGAGCAGATGAAAGCCTTTAAAAACATATATTTGTACTGCTACCTTGTCGGCTGAGGGAGAACAGTCAGGGTAAGCTGTGCCATCACACACACTTCACTTGTTAATGCAGTGAAATATGACAGTCAATTTTTCCCCCTCAGTTAAAATGTCTGACAGAAACTTAAAGGCTTGAAAGATTCTCTTAATAGATGCTTTTCTTTTACAGCGACCCCCCCCCCCCCCCAAAGCCTAACTTGCATACCTGGCTTGGTAACTTTGTCATATTTCAATAAAGAATGAACGGTGTCTATCAATGTCAGGGTGACCATATTGGGTTATGTAAAGAACTGTAACCCATGACCTGATGCTACACACACACAGCTCAGATAAAGCGTGGAATCCAGGCCAGCAACAAAGTGAAAGGCCCGGCAGAATAAATCCATCTCTAAGCCAATATGTAGGCCTACTCTACAGTGACTGAGTTCCACTGTGATCTATCAAAATGGCTCATTCACAAACATGGCAAACACACACAAGCAGAGAATGGAGAGCTATGCTATTCCCAGAAGAAATAATCTCCTAAAACCATTACAGGGAACAACGTAGGTGCAGTAGCTGTGGGGAGGATTATGGCCAAACCCTCTCCTCTCAAACACACATGCACGACCACTTCCCATCCTATTTTGCAACACTTTCTTTTTGCCGTCTGTGCGTGTATGTGTGTGTGTTTGTTTGTGTATGTATTTATAAAATGCTCAACTACTGTAACAAGCGCAGGAAAGCTTATTTCCATTGCCTGGAACAAAGTGTGTGTGAATACAGTATGAGGATCAGTGGAGTGTGCCAACATCAGTTCGTGCACTTGCATTAGCACTAAATACACTGATATGTGTGTCTATTTGTGTAAGTGATTATATTTACAGACGGTAGATCAGATATTAAGACTGTTGTAGTGACATTTGGCTTTTCACCAGAAAGCCTGGTCTTTTAGGGATGCCCCGATTTATTGGCTGATGACTTTCACTAAAAATACATGATTAGTAGATTGGGCTTAATCCACTAGCCACCGCTCGCCTTAACACTGATCATCTGTGGTTAATACTTGGTGCTGTGTAATGCAGTCCACGTTGTCCAGGGCACCAACATACAACAGGCCGCCAAAGCAAACACGTTGGCCGCGTGGGGAGTGTGTAAACCTGACAGAACATAATGCAAGCTGCGACCTAAAATTATCAGCAGTGGCAGGGAGAAGACTGGTGCCTGGTGGCAAATAATTTCCTCTGGGTAGCAGAGAGTATCAATGAATATTTGTTTAAAAAACAAAACAAAACAAAACAAAAACGAGGCAATCCATCCAATTGTTGAGACATTTGGATCTAGACCAAATATTGTGTACCACCCACTTATGGAGTCACACCATTAGCATATCTTAAATCATAAATCTTATTTTACATAAATAAGTGTGTGATTGGGAGGGCAGGATGACAAGTGTGATTAAAGAGAAGTGAGTCAGTATTTACAACAACACCTTGTACATGTCCATGTATTTTCTTCCAGACAGGGGAATTAATTTTGGGACAGAATATGGAGACACCACAACCTCAGGCTAGTCACAGTGCTATTGGTATCAGAGAGGAAACGCTCTGCCTCATTTATTCTTATTATTCATTTATCTGCAAAAACACTTGGTGCTTACCAAAATAAACACGGCATCTCTCCCCGTTTGACATTGCGCCAACTTTCCTGGAGGCAGAGATGTTACAAACAACACACCTCAAAGCGCTAGCGCATCGCATCAGGCACTCCTTACACGCCTGTGAGCTCACTCCAAATCTCTATAAAATGGGAAAATTAAAACCTGAGGAGCAGCAGTGAATGCATCTGTGCAATTGTTAATGAAGATATAGGTTACACGTGGCTGTGGGTGCCGGGGCTTTAGCACCGGGAGATGTTTTTCTCTGTTTTGAAATGTGTACACTGAAAAGACAGTTGTTTAGATACTTGAAAATAAGCCCAAATTAATTCTGTTTTGTTTTGGTCTTCTATCCACACTATGCCAGCTTTTTCTCCACGGAAATCTGAGCTTGCCAAATCATCACCCAAGTGACTAAATGTGTGAATATGAGGAACTTTAACTTTCAGGTTCGTCAGGCTCTTACAAATCTGGTACTTCCATGAATCATGAGTCTGGGAGTTTATCAAGATCTTCACTGCAATAATTTATTTGAGGTCATTGTAGTTCATCGCAAAATGTTGAAACCATCATTGATGTACGAGTTGCTTTTGTGAGGCTGCTATACAAGTATGTAATAGAGTTATGGGACGATCAGTGTACCAGCTGCTCTGGGCCAGTGAATCAGGCTGTCTGTCTGATGGGACTGATATTCATGAGCCTGTCTGTTGAGACGCTGACTCTGATGGTAGCATATCATTCAATTTAACTATGAACTGCCCTTACATACAGTATGAGAGCTCTGGGGGAGGTAATAAAATATTATTGCTGCCATTATTATTATTATTATCATTATTATATAAAAGAATTGCAACTATCATCATTATTATCATTATTTAAAATGCCTGAAATGTCCCTCCTCATGGGTGATTGTCTCCCTCTGTGATAATGCCGCAATTACCAAAATGGCGACTAAAAATGTCTCATTCTGCCATCCGAATGTAAACTTAATCCCTGTATAATCAATTCTTCTTCTTGGCCACCCTTGTTATGTGGCAAATCTGTTCTCTTCCCCCCACTATCACCACGTTATTAGTCAGACAATCAACAAACCACTTCGACACAAAGCTAGTTTAATTGGATGCTGCACAGAGCATCACCATACCCGTTGCCTAGCAATGGATTCTTATGCCAGTATTGCTCTCTTTGTGAATGTTTTCCCCAAAATGGAATCTATAATTACTTTGCAATTACTACCTTTTCCCAGAGACACGTTCTTATCATGATCCTGATAGCTTCCTGCCCAGCAGTGCTGTTAGTGAATTGGCATGAAATGATATGGGCTCTGCGTTACTTGATCTTATACTGAGACAGAGTTATTCTGAGCATATATTGTTCAAATAATGACATCTCCACTGGTCATCTGGCTTTGATGATTACAGAGGCTCTGTGGATTATTGAAGCACCTGCTTACATCAGTAAACGGCATTACTTTATAAACCTGAACCTCCTGGCCACCCTGCAGAGGCTGTCCTGCTAATTAGTTGTCACTGTGGTAAAAAGTAACCAAAGAGCAACTAGATCTGCAAAGTCAGTTCAATGTGCAATGATGTCTTTGCTTTTTTGGTGCAAGGACAGGAGAGCAATATACTGAACATACAACTTTTCTCATGGAAACATGCATGTTTCTTGGTGATAACTATAAACAGCTTGAGGACCAAAAGGTTCAAGGCACTGGTTTATTCTTATGCAGAGAAATCCCATTGGATCTTTGTGACTTAGGACTGTAAGCTATGCTCTCTGAAATGTCTTTTAAGGAATCAAATATTCACATTTAACTTCTAATACTGTTACTTATTTCTGAATAAAGTACAGACATCACAGAATAAGCTGGAACCTCCTTAAAGAAACCTAAAATCCCTCGGTGTGTAAGGACACAAAATAACTGGGAAACAAAACAGCACAAACACAATACTGTTATAGATGCACTGCTGTCTGAGGAACTGGCTGGAGCAGGATGATAGTAACAAAAGAGATTATGAGCCATATGCTCTATGTCGCAACCAGGTTGGCTGGCTGGAGACTCTAATAAGTGGGCTAAATGAGGCCTTGACACCGGCCAGAACACAATTCCAGACTTTCTTTCATTGGCAGTGCTGATGTAGTGAGGTCAGCCAATACAGTACAGTTTACTGCTATGACACTGGGGACTGAGATTGGAGTCGTGACACGGCCCTGAAACAGCCCTCATCCTCCTTGGACCACGCTAACAAAATACATCCTGATATTACTGTACTGGCGCGGTACTGCAGGGACATTTAGGGATTCTCAACCTGAAAACTCTGCTTAAAAGAATCAAAGGTTGAGCTTCCCACTGAAGGACTGCATCAGTGTCATGCTATTTCCATTAGAAATACTCAGTGTTTGTTTTGTGCCTATTTTGACCTGTGATTTCACTGTTGATTAGTGGATCTATAGTTCGGCCCATTAAACAAGATCTGCTCTACTTAGACTTGTTATTTGTTATAATTCTACCATTAGCCTGAGTACCAACAAAAATTGATTCGCTTGAAGTGTATCATTTTTGTATCATCTGAATCATTTTGTTCCGCAGGGCTTTGTGTTTTTTAACTTTCAAATTTTTGTTTATGAAATACACATTTTCCAGGGACTCAATCCTGTGAACTAATGGGGATAAATTAACATTAATATGTATTCATGACCCCATACACTCATTAACACAACACAATATCAAATATTATTAGTTAATCGCTATACACTATAAAATTATGTACTGTAGGTGGAGAGGCCTCAAATGCAGTTCTACTTATGGTAAACTTCAGCCAAAACATGAACAAATACTGGAGGACTATTTGCCCAGTGGGTACATTATAAATGTAAATACACAAAATTAAGGTATCCCAGAAATAGCATTGCTAATGTGGACAGTTACAATCTAATATACAGGCCTCTCTTAGTGCTTTATAATGGTCAGTATAACCTTGAGAAGCCCGTCATGTTTAGTTTCAGTTACAGGATAATTCAGAAGGTCAGCAGTGGTTCATGATCGACTGGCAGGAATAGCAATATAATTATGGGGTGACAAACATGAGTGGCAGCTGATAACGCCCATCACCACAAGCTTCCAACTCTATATGACTGGCGAACTAGTAGGACCCAGATTGTCTTTCCCTCTTTAAGCCACACAGTGATGCTCCAGCCGGCAGCGCTTAGAGTAGCAGGTGGTCACAGCAGCAGACAGGGAGCAGAGCTACGCTGAAGACTCAAACCAAACCCCTCCCACACTTCCTCTCTCTTTTATCCTTCCATCCATCCTTTTCTTTCATTTATCCAGTCACTCACCCTCTCCAGCTTCCCTGCACACTGACTGCCTACTTAACTCTTGTCTCTCTCTCGCTATCTCCTTTTGCATGCCCACACAGGCGGTGGCAGACAGGGTCTGACATCCAGCAGATGTACAGCAGGTTCTCCTCCTCACACTCTGTTGTTCCTGCAGCACATTCACCCGCAGCAAACCAAATGCACCTAAATGCACTTGTTGTGTGTGTGTGTGTGTGTGTGTGTACTGTGTGTACTAAGGGGTAAAAGAAGAAAGCTGTTGTGCAGGCCATCACCCTGACAGACTGATGAGTTCTAGTATACTTTAGAAAGCAGTAAAATCCAGTGATCCCCAACACAATCCAATCAGTTTTAAAACAAACCCCACAACACTGAAATATTGCAACCAGGATTTTTTTTTAACTCTGCCACAACAAGTGCAAGTTTTTTTTTTGACATTTTCTTAATCCCTAAACAGATTAAATTTGAATTAAAATCTGCTCTGGTTAAACTGTGACAGCCCTAGGAATAAAACCACATGGCACAAAAAGATACCTGCAGTGAGTATGACATGACTAAATCCTCTCTGATTACCTTAAACACAAGGATTAGTTTCCAAAGGGGAAAAAAATCCTGCCATAAGTCTAAGTGACAGCGCTACACTGACTGGGCAGGACACGAGTGAGATGCTGTAAAACAAGAACAGGGTGATTTCTCCATTCACTGGTGAAGAAAATGGCTATTCCGACCTCTCTTAGTCAACCTGAAAGTTGACATTACATTTGGTATTGGCATTTAATATTATGTTTTGGACTGATATCTAGGTCTTACAGTTTCCTCAGGAGAGACTCAGGGGAATGTGCTTCAGGAAGCAATGTCTGTGAATTTGTGCAGTTAGGGTTAGGGTGTAAAATGTACACCAACATCACTTCTGGATCCCATTAGACTATAGTTATAAGGACAAGAGGCCAGTATTGGTTTAGAGAAGAATTTGTAAACTAGGCAGAAAAAGAAAAAGATTATGCGGGAATGATAAAAGTGGCTCACATATTCTATGTTTTAGAAATCATGTTTTGACCTGGAAGAAGATCCTCAGTACAGTAAGCAGAGTCTTCTTTCTGCTGGCGCTGACAGCTCAGAGTCTAACTTAATAAGTAAAAATAAAACATAATAAAAGCTGCAAGCCGCATTGAGCTGGCCCTTGTACTCCATTACACCTCGTGGGTATAAGCATTGAGGCATCTGTTAAGCATCTCACTAACTTTGGGGTAGATTGGACAAAATATAACAAGAGTGAGAGAAATGTCCTGATGCAAAATGTTCTGGGCCACCAGAGCCATGCCCTTAAATGAAAACAATTTTCACAATAATGCATCATAAAGGTTTTAAGTATTCTTTGAATATGTTTTAGAAAGATGAGTTGAATCTGGGTTGAAGCAGGGGAACATCAAATAGTAACATTGTGGTTTGTGTCAGTATTAATGAATATGGATTTGGAGATGTCCTTAGGCCAGGACATTTTCTATTGAAACAAGGGGATGATGCACATAGGTGAGACACAGGGACACATGGTGAGCAATTAATCTTTGTGAGTTGCACCTCACTGAATTTTCTGGAGGTCGCTATGATCCATTCCTCACGTTAATTTCAATTACGTTATGTATTATGTAAAATTAAGGGTGACCACTGACTCTCAACCTATTTCAATCAGTGTCCAGCCAGCCAGTAATCCAGCAAGACACTAATGATACTGAAGCATTACATCTAGCAGACACCAGAGTTGACATTTTAAGTTAATAACTGGCAGGACAACTGTAAAGCTGTGTGCTGTGAACTTTTAAAAAAACACAACGTATTTACGTGTCTCAAGTTGTACACAATGTGACATTGCTGATTATATTTGAGACTTGATATTGCATAGCTTTTGAGATGATACATATGTGTATGATCAAAAATAACAAATATGCCACAGGCATGTTGTTCCATAGGGAGCAGCATGTAATTAAAAGTGCAGAATAACAAGCTTTAAATTAAAAAAAAAAAAAGAAGCCTCCTAAGATGCTAGTGCCCCAAAGGACATGTCATTTCAGCAACTGCTGTTCTTTGTTCCATCTCAGCATTTTGTATCTCAGTCTAGGACTCAATTGTGTTTCGTACTTGGTTCAGTCCTAACACATTAATACTTATTGATCCATGTAGGGAAACACTGAAAGCCCATAATGGAGGAATAAGCCACAAACTAAAAGAACGTGTCAGGGATTTATGTCTCAGTTGTGGTGAATCAATGGTACATGACACAACGTGCAGCCAAGAATGAGAAGTGCACAGGCCTCAGTGGGGTCTGATGGGAGGTTAGCATGTTTGTACTCTCTGTGGCTGTGCTCACTTACAGGTGCAGTTTTAGCATTTATACAACATAGAGAAACAGAATTTAGGAGACAAGGCAATAGCAGGGAAGAGGCTTCATGCTACAGTGCTTTAAACCTTTTTCTCCAATTATATGATGATCTTTAGTGTACTCACTGTGGTCCTAATATAGAAAACTGACTCCTTTTGGAATATTAGGCCTTTCAATGAGGTGAGAATTTTGAGCAGCTTAACAAAGAGTGGAACTTAAATGTTTTAACCATGTTCATGGCACAGAGAATGTGAGGTGGAGGAACATTTTTGATAGATAATTAATAGGAAATCTCACTCATTCCCTCGAGTTTTAAAGGTATTTTGTCACATACACTCATGCAGAGATGCCACTTTGAGTGAAGAGTGAGAAACAGGAGAGGGGAAATCTGTATCTCCTGTCACATTCCCACATATTTAACCTCCAATGACCTTCAATTAACGTATCATCTTCCCACATAATCCCACAAGTACCATGGGTTGTTACATGACCACTTTGGCTATAAAAATATGATGTTTGTGTTTGTTTGTGTGTGTGTGTGTGTGTGTGTGTGTGTGCATCACTGACTTACCAGCGGTGAAGTCCTTGTTGAGGTCAATGAAAGCGTTAGAATGAGGGATGCGCATGTTGACAGTTGAAGTTGACAGTGCTTTATGCCAAAGTTGAACCCTACAGGAAAGAAAGAAGCACAAGGCAACAGCATGATTTAAGAGCCCCTCGTTTTAGAAAGTATGACAGTGATAGAAACATAATAAAGTGTGTTTAAGAATTGTATTACCTGTTGGTAAGGTAGCAGACTTCAGTTGATTTCTCACTGGTGACTCCAAAAATATCAGGGATCATGTCTCCATTGAAACTGTGGAAAGTTGTTTTTTTATTAAAAATAAATTAACACATTTTGTTAAAACTTGACAACAGAGTTAAAGGTTGATTATAAAAATACTATGCTACTATTGCTTTTTTTTGTTAACATGTGTGGATCACAGTCTATGGTGTGTATCTGCCTATCTTGTCCTTTTTCTGGTCATAATCAGACCACAAATGGATTAAAATATAGTTTTCATGTAGCGCATGTCCCTCCCGCAAGCCTAAATATAAAGGTACTTTCATCATTATTTTTCTCCATCACCATCAGTATAAGCAGAATAGTTTGTGAAGACGAGTGACGTGGATACTTACTCCATAACAAGAGGTTGATCTATAAAGGTCTTGTTCAGACTGAGCCAACCCATATCTGCAGAGGATGAATAGAAGCCAACATGACACAAGTAATGCTTGGTCTTGTAAAAACACACCAATGAAAATATGTGGTCTTCTCAAATCAGGCTAAACAGTAAACATCCAAAACAATATATCGCATATTATATTATTGAATCAATGAGGCCATTTTAGACTTTCCTGAATTGTAGTTTTAGAGGCCAGGACAGGTTTTATTCAATCCAAGTGTCCAATTTGCCTATGATATTGTAACAATAACACTGCCCTGAAAATAAATAGCTGAGTGGAAATCAACCATCATTGATAGTGTTTAATATAGCAGTGCTCATTCTGCCTGTGAGGGGCAGAGGGGACACTGTACTTAAACTTAATACTTTGCTTATCAGATATCCTTTCTTTCACTTTAAAAAGTTCCATAATTCTAAATTCCAAATCTTTATTGGTTTTTACATTAATCAGATTAATATGCAATTTCTTGTTGCAGGAAATAGATTAACTAGTATTAAAGATGACTCCACTCCAAGTTTCAGCAATGCAACGCAGTGCAGCAATTAATTATGTTATGAATTACACCTGTGTTTGACAAGTCAAAATGTCTGCTGTGAAAAAGACAGATTCAGCTTTACTTCTACTGCATGCAGGGAAACGGAGTCCCAGTCCATTATTTTGTTTTTACCACAGTGGATGACATTAAAATAATGGAATTAACAACAACAGTGGTGATGCTGGGGCCTGTGAAAACTATATAAATGCTTAAAAAGGTGGAAGTGTACCTAATGTCTGGTTGTTTCCCCAAAAGATGAAAACAGACGTGTCTGATTTGGAGCTGATCTGAGTTGTAATAAGGACATCCATCTGAGAGTCTCCATCATAGTCTCCAGGCACCACACTGGTGATGATGGTGTTAGTGGAACTGGGGGAGGAAGAGTGTCCATTAAAACGAGAGTCAGTGACATGGTGCTTCTGTTTTTCTTTGCTCTCATGTCAAACAGTCCCTCCCACTGTGTAAATATCTCCACCCTGCAACGTCAGTTACTCCTCAGTACAAAGGCACAAGATAAGCTAAGGCATGCTGAATTACACATAATTACTTGAAGAGAAATTATTCACATGCTTACCTTGGAAAAACGTCTTTAGAGATTTGGACCTTGGACTTGAAATATGGTGGTTTTGAGTCGGCCAAGAATATCAGCAGTTCAGACTCTGAAACAGTAACATGTCATCACAGATAAATACATTCATTAAAACTCTTCACCACAGCCACACGGTCTGAACAGCAACACAGGAGAGAGCTTGTAGCATCACATCACACGGTAAACAAACACACTGTATAGATGTACAGAGTTGAAACGCTGATTCTGTAATGCACAGTATGATGGCACAGTATGATATATAATAGTCTCCATTACTACCGCGACATGCCCAAATCTCAGTTTATCCGTATGTAATAGTGTGACACGACACACACTTTGTTACTTAGCTGATAGGATAGAAAGCGGTGAAACATTAACATACGTTCTCTGATGATGAAGATGTCTGTCTGTTTATCCGAGTTAAAATCTCCAAACGCTGCGACGGTCCCGAAATTTTCGGCACCGAATAAGTCTGCCGTAACATCCTGAAGAGCAAACGTGTAATATCGTCCCACAAAGAGTGACAAAAATACCAAAATATTTGATTTAGATATCCACATCCTTCTGCTAGATCAGCTCCTCACAACAACACCAACCGCAATACGGCACCTCGCCTTACGGCAGGGTGAAACAGCAGCTCTTTTATACCTAAATGACGTATTATGTTAAACATCAATTTCTAATTTAGACGTGGGCTACTGCATTCTCATATAATTAGTAATATATTGAGGCAATGCACTAATACGAGGTAAACGATACAATATCAGCGTTTCCTCGTTTACGTTAGTGTCGTACTCCGAGGTAGTTTGACAGCTGACAGCTGTATCAAGCGTAAGCGAGTTAGCTAGAGCTAAATCGGAAAAAGGGAGATGACGTTCAAAATAAATGCGGAAAGAATATTGAGCTATGAAATAGGTAGGGTGATGAACACATTACACTATATAAAAAAAGTTCATACTCCCTAATATGACGTGAAGTTTTTCTTAGACTGTAACTGAATTTTAAAAAATGTACATGTAAGACTTTTTTTTTTTTTTAATTCATGTTACTGGCTCTGATGCGTCTTTTATTTTGAAGGATACTACCGGAAAAGCTTAAACGTTGTGGAGAATTTGAAGCAGTGTAAACATGGCGAGCCTGGCAGATGTCGGTTGGAAACTCCTGGAATTCAAAGCCCGATCAAAAAGATCAGGTCTGGCTTCTTACTTTGCATGACATCCTGTTGTGTGACTGCCGTGGCTCTAGTGTCGGCGCTTGTGTGACTGTCTGTTTGTAAAGCCACCGAATAAGCAGGTTATGTCGTGACTTAACGTGTCCACTTAGTGTGTCCACTGCAGTGACGGTGCAAGCATGAAAGGTCAGAGGTGTAACTTAAATGTGCAGCACTGAGGAGCTATTTTAAGAGCTTCTCAACAGGTCTCCTTTCGCTGTTATATCTCATCCATAGTCAACTTAATAAGTATTATCCCGAGTCCCACTGAAAGTGGACTGTAAGACTGGGTAACTGTAAGAAATTTGGAGGATGCTAAACAAAGTGGGGTTAGAAACACAATAGCAAATGTTATTTGTTACAACATGCAGAACACAGTTGTCTCTACATAATGATTCAGCAGACAAGTTCCCATATTTTAATACTTCCAATACTTTCAGGTACAGACCACATGGTTGTGTGACAATCTTTGATGTTTAACCAGTTATTCCACTACACCAGTAGTGTTCTGAATTCTGAATTGCTTTTTGAGACATCATGGAGGAATGTTATGGTCAATAACTGGTCAAGTAGGCTATACTGTACTAATTTATGAGATGGTGTTTCTGTTAGCCTAGCCTCTCTTACATTACCATCATATGATAATTCACCATTACTTTATATCTCTCAATGGGGAAGAATAATATACAAAACATAATAATTCATATTTCTGCATGTTTTCCATGAACATCATCACCCCAAGATGTAATTCATTGCTGTTTCATGCATGTCTGTAATCTAACGCTGTGCTACTAACGCCTTCCTGTGAATTGCTGTAGATTTGTGATTTAGCTGAGAGAGACGATTGGCCTTAATTTCACCTTTTGAGAATGGCTGGGTCAGTGGCTGCGATTGGTCGGCCTCATCGGAAAGTTCAAAGACTCGGTAAGTAGTGGCAGCAGAACTGAGGAGAACAATGCAGAAGCCCAGGGAGGGGACCAGTAAAGATCACAAGGAAACAGAATAAACAAATACTAATATAGTTAGCTGATAGTTGGTTAGTATTATCATGTAGCCTACCAGTAGGCCTAACTGTGGTCAATTAGCCTACTGTTATTAATTTATGTTCTGAATGACCTCAACCAGCAAATCTCCCAGAAAAGCAACTTGGGTTTGTTAAAGTAGGTGTCGGTGAAAACATGGTGGAATGCAACAGACAAACCTGACAAACTGGTCCCTTGTACCCAGATGTGTTGGACATGTGTTGTAAATGCAAAAATCACTTGGCAATATGATTTCAGTCAATGTTTTATTACTTTTTGGATATTTTAATAAAATCTAAAGCCATGTTGGTAACTTCCGTGTTTTGGTCACTATAAATTTATTCAATTTATATTCAATTTTTTTAATCTCCAGAAGAAAATCAGTGTTATTGTTTTAAAAGAATAATTTGTGAAGTTGAGTGACATGATATGACAATTTTATTGTCATTCAAAAGCTAAATATGTAGCCAGTTACGCATTTTACTCTCCTTGGCTCTTTGAAATTAGTTAAGCACACTGGTATCAAAATATGTAATTTACTGACAATGATACAATATCCTTTAATTGGGCATATCTATAAAAATAAAAATAATATAACCCCATGTTTTCAAAGTCTGCATCATCAAAATTAGCAGTGGACTTGTTTTAAATCAGCCAAACACCAACAGCCCACATTTGTCTGTTCTCATGTTAGAAATTAGCCTAAAATTGGAAAATTGGACTTCCTCTGTGCTCTTCTGTAGTGCTATCTTTAAAAAGAGATTAATTGGCTTTGTCCCCTGCAACTTTTAAGCTGATGGAAATTATGCTAATTTCAGTCAGAATGTGAATTTTTCAGTACCTGTGGTATTGACCGAAGGTCGAACCTATTAAAATGCAAATCTCAGCAAAGTGTAAAGTGTCTGAGAATGGAGAAAGTCTAACAGATGGGGGTTTCCCTGAAGCTCCTGCACTCTCTCAGCTCCAAGGAAACTGTTAGGAAATATCTGGTGGAAAGTCACATATTACAATTTGAATTTTTAGCTCATGGCCTGAATATTGTTTTGTGTGTCATGCCCTTGGAAATGCAGAGTGTTGCTGTGAAAAAAACAAGTTTACTGATGGCATGTGTCTTGTCATAATTCTTTTTTTTTTTTTTTGAGGGGGGGGGTTGTTTACCTATTTTCTCTTGTAATTGTAATAGTCAATGACATTTGATGACAGAAACAGACCCACAAGCTACTGCTAACTTCAGACTTGTTTATACCTACATATTGGAATATGAGAAGCACTGATTATTGGTTACTAATTAGACAGCTCTTTGTGTCTAATATATGTTTTCTTATCCAGGCTCCATCTATGAACCTCTTAAGCTGTCCAATCTTCAGCGTGAGGATGAGCCTCTGTGGGAGAAGCTGGATCGTTACTACAGTGCTGGTAAGTGCATATTCACTATAGTCAGCCATTCAATTGTATGAAGAAGGGTTTGCACAAATTACCATGATCTGAAATAAGAGGGACTGCTGTGAACCACCAAATCAACAGTTTCACAAGTGAGATATGTGTGTTTGCAAACTGTTTACAGGAAGTTAGGCAGAAAAACTCCTCTTGTCACCATGCTCTAAGAACTAGTTCTGTGACCCGCCTGCACCGTGGCTGCATTGTTGAGCTAATGTATGTGACTGTAAAGGCTGTAGTTGTTTTGTCTTTGCCAATATTGCAAAATTGCAGCCTTGGGTATCATGATTACATCTTAGAGACGTGCAGTATTGTTCAGACGGAAGCTGTTCTTGGCCGGCGAGATAAAGGCGAAGCAAGAGGGTTACTGGATGTTACAGAAGCAAAAAACATACCCAGCATGCACTGACCTGAATCTCACTTGATGCAAAGGCAGTGCTCTGGCTTGAAATGGCACCTCACTTAACACAGCTGGCAGTGTTGGATGGTGGGAAGCCAGTGAGGGATCCTGTGGTGTTGCTGCTTTAGAAGCTCTTGTCCTGATTGGCCAGAGCTTCAACAGGAGTATGCGGGTAGAGAGAACATTAGCAAGTCCTGGTCACACCAGATATTGACAGATACTGTAGATGCCATAATGTCAGACACATACACAAAGGATTTGTGTGCAGATGATAGTGTTAATAGTCCTCAAAAATATTACTAGTTTCAAACAAAAATAAAGAGGGCCCATACTTCTTTTTTTTTTTTTTTTAATTTTTTTAGCTCAGATGGCAAAGACCTACATGTGCACACACTGTTCTCATGTTTAAATTTAAGTTGGTTACAATGTGAGCAATTGCTATATGGAGATTTACACATCACTAAAATAAAACTATGTCCACAAATATAACTGTTGAGTAACTGAGAAGTGTTAGTCTGGTAGCGTAACACATTTGGATTAAGTTGTACAACACATGAGGGGAATATGGTCAACATATCTCAGCAGATTATTAATAAACCAAAAAGAATGATAATAACTAACCCATACTTACCATACCATTCCAGTAGTTTGAAACCAGTTGTTAGGAACACCTGAGGAAGGACATAAAACTCAACAAGTGGCAGATTTACAAATGTGGAAGCAGTAAAGGAGGCCACAGCCTCTACAGGAGAGATAAATGCACATTAGTGGTGATTACTAAATTAGTAGCAGCTGTGAGTGAAGCAGTAAATCAGCTAGTGCTACCTCCCAGTGCACCCAAACCACACTTCTCTGCCTCGCAGCTAGACACATATAGTAGCCTCCTGAATTCCTGCCTTCACTGGCATCACTCCTGTGGATATCAACAAGGTGAAACCAGCTTTAATTAGTAAGTGTAAAAAAAAAAAAATGTGTGTAATATTGCTTTTGTATGAGTGTGCAGAGGGTCGGCTGGCACAAGGTTAAACAGTAAATCTGAAATGTTTACAAATTGCTGTCAGATTTGTTGCTGCAAATGCCAGTACACTCTCTACAAATGGAGATCTGTCTGTTTAATGATAGGCCTTTCCTTGACATAGGTCTTTATTTGTAATTTCACAAACAGTATATGTGTAACTAATTCCATTAATGATGGTTTCATTCCACCTAGTTACCGCCAGTGAGCAATGCCAGTGAGCCAGCATGTATAATAGCAGGGCCCTGGCACTGCGGCACCGAAAGTGAATGCAGCCGTTATTAATCTTGTTTGCTACACCTGCATCTGAGTCAAAATGTCTGCAGTGAGAACAGTCTGTGTTCGCCACCACACACTTTACAAGACCTGATGAGAGGACGAAAAAGTAGTAATTAATGAGTGACACGAACTAAAAGACACAGGGAGACAACAGCATGCGGTGAAGTGACACAATCTAAAAGTTGCAGGGGGGAAGAACAGTGAATTTAAGTATGAGAAAGTGCACCTTGGTAACCCAGACACACTGTGGTAATAAAAGCCAAATTTGGAACATGCAGTAATTGGTGGTCACAAACCAAGAAATATATAGACAGTGGAAAATGATTCTTTTGTGTTTTTCTTTTCATGATGACAAACTAGATCAATTCACTCCTTTTTATTTCACAGTAAAAAATAAAAATCAATACAGAGTGGAGCTAGGGAGCAAAACAGGGGATGGGACAAACACGCTACTCCTTCTAATCAGATCGAGTTGGGTTTAGTGCGCAGAAGGCGGGATCATGTACTGCCTCTGGCTGTGTGTGGCTGTTAGATTCTGGTAATACAGCTCAGGATGCCGTCCCCGAGGATCAGGGCTAGTTTTGTCACTGTGGACAGAAGCTGCTCTTTTCTCAGTTGCTCTTTATGAGAAATGTATGACAGTGCAGCAGACCAGTCGTAGAACTACATACTATTAGAGTTAATCAAAATCTTTATAGTGGTTTTCTTGCTTCTTGAAGACAAGTGATTTGTAATTGTCAGTATTTGAGAAGTTACATCTACCTGTAGTTTCTGTAGTATGATAATATGCACTACTGCACTATAGGAAAAAAACCCTGCCATATCTACTTGGAGCTTGCCAGTGCTCACATACCTATGACATTTAGGTTACAGTGTATTACAGGACACAGTGCAGTTCTCACAGCGGTGATGATGTGCAACCTCACACCTGCTTCACCTACAAATCCTCGGCTAAATGGTTACATCAGCTGGGTTGGTTGCCACTGACTGCACCATATTAAAGAGGGCTGATAACTCCAATAACAAGTCGTAAACTCAATCCAAATTTAGTCGCAGCAAAGAGCAGAGCCAAAAATGTACGATTGAGTAAGTTGGCACAGCTGGTGCTTTCTCAAGGCACTAGTGTGAAGCGGCCATAGATGCACAAACTGTACGCCAGAGTCTCAGTCTAGAAAACATACAAATACATTTCCTGGGGCAATGTTTCTTAAATATAATGTGTGTATTTTCCCTTATCTTATGGTACTGAAAGTACAGTATCCATTATGAATATTACATGTCAAACTGGTATGCATTTCATGGGTGCATTTCTATGAAAAGCGGAGAAGAAAACTAACAAGTCTGACAAAACATAGCTTTGGGTCAGGATTCAGCGCAGGCACTGGATTTACTTAAGACTTAAATTTAAATTACGTCTTTGCCAGGAGTAGGCTGTTTTTATGTCTGGTTGTTTTAGTCTGAAATAATAAGTAACTAGGTGTAGATTGAGGGGTTGTTAAGTGACTCTCCTGCTGTGGATGAACCGTTTTCCCACATGAATACACTTCTGGCAGATATGACCCAGCCCATCGGTCTGACCTGATGAAGACAGGGCAGTGTGTGTGTGTGGGTGGGTGGGTGTTATAGATGCTGTGGTCGTATGGTTGGTAGCTATTCATTAGGCTGCATGTTTAGAAAAATAACAGAAGACAATAAACAGAGCTTAGTGTGCAACAGGTGTAGCTGTCGGTTGGAACAGATTTGCTGCTATCAGCGAGCACAGTGTTGCCTCCAGCCTCAGCTGCGTTCAAACCCTCATAGATTTACAGAGGAAAGCCACCGCCAGATTGCAGTATGTCGAAAACGCAGCGTTGAACATTGGGCTTGTTTAATTGTTGTGTTGGGTGGCGGCTGGAAGCGCTTGTCCAATTCGAGCAGGGAACAAAGCCAACATTGTTATCGCCAGCACCCAGACCTGCCTGCCAATATACCTGCGTTCTCTCAGTTTCAGGGAGGAAAAGGGAGAGGGGAGAGGTTGGGGTGACAATGACAAATCAAACCAGTTACATTTTCCCTCCCTTCACTTTCTTTGTTTTGTTGCAAAGCCGCCCCCAGCTCAGGCCAAGGCAGCAGTATTAAGCTTATACTGTTGTTTGTGATAGGGGACTTGTTTTCCATTATCAAGGAAAGAATAGCAGGGTGAAAGTTTACCTCCATCTCTTATAGTTCATCTCTCCATTACCTCTTTCTCCTTTTTCCCTCTTCCTCTTTTTCGCCCCTTCCTTTCCCTATGGACCCTTATTTATGTGGCAATGTGGCCACACTCCATTGACTCCCCCTGCTTCCTGATAATACCAGAGGCAGAAGGCACTATCGCTCTGCCGTCTGGCTCACACTGATTAAGGAGTTAGGAAAACATTGTTTTCCCCTTCATACAGTCATTAAGAGCTTATTTCAAAAATGCTCATCTGAGTTGTCTTTTCCTCACTTTGTTTTTAATATTAGATTTTTTGATTGTCCTTTTCTTTTTAACCTTCCCTCATCTTTTGCAGTGTTCATCCAGGTCAAGCCTGTCATTTTCCAGCCACTTAATGCATAAAAAGGTGCCCAATATCAAAATCCATCAGGGCTCCTGAAAAGAAACTATTTTGACAAACTACATATCTACAATTAAACAGTTGCTATATGAGAATAAAATCTGTGCTGCTTATATTTCTCCTATAAAACTCTGTCTTATCTTTGTACATGTTTATGAGGGAACAATCTTTCCTTAATACCCCCTCTTAGTGACATGACATCATCTTTACAGTTTCACTGGTTTGCTGATGACATGGAGTTTTATGTCATATCTAACCGGGTGACAGGTCCATCATGGCATGAAATCAAATACTGGATGTCAACTTAAATGACAAAAAGTCACTATTGGTCCACCTGCAAAAATGAACTTAAACCATGGAAAATGTATTTAAAATCTTCTCATTATTTTTAGGCTTGTGGTTCACTACTGTCCCGTCGGAGCTTTGCTCTCAGGGCAAAAAACAATCTTTTTTTTTGTAATCTCTGTTTAATTTCATTTGTATTTTACTGTTTTATATTGATTAATGTGAAGCACTGACAAACTCTAACACATTCTTGTTATTACAACAGTTGGACAGTGTCCATATTGAGCTAAAAATGCTGTTTGCCTCTGGTTTTCATGCTAAGTTCAGATAAACATCACTTCATTTCTTCAGACATGGGATTGATATTAATCTCTTCTCATCTCACTTTTGGGAGGCAGATAAGTATTGGGTTTTAGGCTGACATTTGGCAACAATGGATATTGCGATATGTCTTGCCATGTGCAATTATTTAAATGCAGCAACAAGGGCTCCTCCTAATGCCCGTCTCAAGCACGGATAAATGCAGAGGGTTGTGGCAGGAAGGGCATCTGACGTAAAACCTTTGCCAAATTGAAGATGCGAATCACAGGAGCAAACTTAATATTGGATAGGTCGAGGCCTATAGGTTAACAACGACTGCCACTGGTGCTGTTAAAAGGAAGGCCGAGGATAGGGTTAGATGGAGTTAGATGATTCGCTGTGGCGACCCCCGAGGGAAACAGCTGAAAGGAAAAGAAGAAGAAGATGCAAGAAGTGTATATATATTCTACAATACTGTATATATTTTTTTTACTTTTCCTGATGTGGTTAGTCTGCCTTGTTTCTGAGTCTGACCCTAATTTGACTGAGTTGCTTACTGTAGCTACATTATACGTATGTATGTGACAAATAAAACAGAGGATTGGCTATCTATGAAACATGTACCAAAAAAAAAACTAAAAAACACTGAAATATAAATGAGAACATAATGTATTGAGATCTACAATCTTGCTTCATTACGGAAGTTTAATAGGTATATCTACAAAACTGATGAACGGTTCCTTTTAAAATGAATATTTTTCACTCTGCAAATTTATTTTTCTGTAGCTTCCCTGTGGGGTTTTGTAACTAGTTCATTTGAACTTCCTTAAACTGTAACTCAACACACGTTTTAGTGCAGGACATGTTGCAGCATCAGCAGAGGTAGACAGAAGTGGACTAGCAGGAATAACAGTTGGTGTATTTTCAAAGACTCTTGTTGCATCTGCAATGGGAGTGTACAAATACCAGCGCACTGTTTCTATCTTTCATCTCTATTTTTTTCTCTCCCCTCAATCTATCTCGCTGTATTTTTTTTTCATCATCTTCTCTCATTTTCTCCACCCTGTCAGTGCAGGGAAATGGCCCATTGTAAAAGAGCAGATTGTGTGAGTCTGAGACATTAGCTGCTGATTTAGTGGGACATTAGCTTGATGGATTGGGAGGCAGAAAACTCCCAACAACAGTTGATATGCATCCAGAGAAACTCAGAGAAAGTCAGAAAATGAACAGTGTTCAGCATTTTCAATGTTTATATTCTAATGATGACGGCATCATTTTGAGCCCTTCACAGTTAAAAAATTAGTAGTATCAGAGTACCTCCAACGTAAATCCTCTTTTCAGTACAGTTCACTTGGCTTATACACCTTGCATTATGGACATATAATTTTGGACTGATATACTGTATTTCCTCTTAAAGATCTGTCTTATGTGATCATGATCCCCTCTGCTCATGCTGATGGTTTAAATTTAGTCAATATTTATTATCATTGACAGCTAAATTAAAGATTTAAAAATAAGCAGGTCCTACATCGTGACACATTTGGCTCTTTGGAATAGATCATTAATTTTTTGCCCCAGTTCCCACAGTGTTGTGGCAAACAAGACAGACAGCACATTGAGATGAACCAGTGTGCGCTATGACCAGTACATCTTTCTGCCACAGTCAAAATTAGCCTATACCCAATGGTGCTGTCCTATTACTGGTTAACATATGAGAGCAATCCAGATGAAGGGGAATTCTCTCTCTCTCTCTCTCTCTCTCTCTCTCTCTCTCTCTCTCTCTCTCTCTCTCTCCCTCTGTCTCTATCTGTCTTGTGTGTGCATGTTTGTGTGTGTGTCTAATCAGGGATGCACTTGTGTTTGTATTTGTCTTTTCTTGTAGGCTACTTAATATTCTGATAAATCTTTTAAAATAGTTACCTATGGTATGAGCCAGTTTAATGTTCTGAGACTAGTAGCTCAGATACGTGTGTGTGTGTGTGTGTGTGTGTGTGTGTGTGTGTGTGTGTGTGTGTGTGTGTGTGTGTGTGTGTGTGTGTGTGTTGTGTGTGTGTGTGTGTGTGTGTGTGTGTGTGTGTGTGTGTGTGTGTGTGTGTGTGTGTGTGTGTGTGTGTGTGTGTGTGTGTGTGTGACTGTGCACCTCATTAGTGTGACACTTGGAGGTGAGCTACCTGAGAGGTTTGTTAATATTCTGCCCACCAATTGACCAATATACACACACACACACACACACACACACACAAACATGCACACACAGGTAGACAAACTCACTTACACAAACTGACTTGACATCCCCACCCTGTTTCTTCTCCACCAATCCTTTGACTCTTTTCACTCATCCATGAACGCACAGGCTACATCCTTTTCTCTCTGTCATACACACATCTCCCCTTCCTTCATCTCTGCGTTCATCCATCTCTCTTTCCATCACTCTCTTTCTCCCCGTCTCTATTTTGCTCCGTAACAAACAACAGTGCAGAATGGATGTCTCCTTCATTTGCTCCGGCATAATGTTCTGATGAAAAATGAAGTGATCCCTCCAGACATATTAGTCATCAGTGAGGGGACCTCTGCAGGAGAGAAGGATACGAGTGTGCATGTGAATGTGCGTGTGTGTGTGTGTGTGAATTAGATAGATTACTTTCCCGGGGGCCTTCTGTTTGAGTATGTAATATTTCAGCATATATTATTGGAGGGCTGCGATCTGTTCGCATTAAGAGCTTTCATCCGTTGTTCTGTCCTCAGTAACTGATGCTGAGCATGAACTCTGCTGAACTCAAACCATCTTAGTTTATCTTCATCGGTCCCTCCAGTACAGGAAGATTGTCGTGGTCACAACCTCTGCTGAAAAATGTCTTCCTTATTTCCACAGACGTGACCTTTGTCGTTATCTACAGTAGACCTTCCCAGACAATCTGGCAACACCAAAATAATATATAGGTGTTGTTACTTTCTCTCCACAGTAGCTGCTGGCACTGTGGGGAGTCGAGTTTATTTTGCTGTTGCACTGACATCCCAGCAGGCATTGATCTGGTGATTTTCAGGTCAAAAAATGTCATTGCAAACAGAGCTTCATGTTATATATAACTGTTGTTTCGAAAACATTTTTTTGCCTTTAAAGGACCAGCTTCATATTCCAACATAGTCGTTTATGCAGCCTGTTTATTTTTTTAAATATCCTAAAAATATTTAAATATATATACGTACAAATGTTTTTTGACCTATCACCAAACAAGTATTGGGCAGTTTGGAATTGGGAAAATATTTCATCATTGTTATCAATTTTCAAAACCAACAATTTAAACAATAGTTTTTGCTATTAGTATCAACTGTACATTTTAAAAAAGAAGAGGAAGTGTGTCAACAGCTAAATTACGAAAAAGACTAGTGGCCATAAAGCTCATGTGCCATCATCGTTGTGGAGTTTTTTTTCTAAAAGGGTTAGTCTCTATGGTTTCTCCAGTTAGATTTTGAATGGCCTCGACGATGAGATAGATCACTACACAGATTGATGCCCTCCAATTTAAGTTGTTTTAAAACACACATAAAGTGGCATTTTAAAATTAAATAATTATGTTTCTACCTCTTAACATGTGAACATCCAATAAATCCAGACATACGTATTTTCTTTTTGAAGAAAAGCTTGTCCTGTCACTGGCCTGCTATTCTACTCCAAGACATGCCAAATATTGTGGTCTTCCTTGACTTGTACTGTATAATTAAAATGAATACGCCTTTCAAAAAAAGGGTAAGTATCAGGGAGAAATTCAACCTAGTTTTCTTTGAGTGACCCTGTCACTTAAGTGTACATTCACTGTATAGGTTTCTTCCACTGGGGACAATGAATGTCTGTATAAAGTGCACAGAGGCATGTATTAAGCAGTTGAAAATTAGTGTTTTTCATATTAACAAACTATTTGCCAATATCACATGAAGTTTTCATGGGGTGATTTCTTAACCTCTGCTGCAAACACTGCAGGTCATTCAATGTTATGCATATTCTAAGTATATGTAATATATGTAGGAATAATAAAGTCCCTGAGAGGGAGGTCAGAGACCAAAGTCAGTCACAGAGCACCTCTGGAGCTGGAGTGGAAGTCACTGACATCCACACATACTGAGTCAGGGCCAGACTGCACAGCACAATCAAATGTTCTGAAGCTAAACAATGTCATCATACTTCATGTGACATTCCCAGAGGAATAATAACTTTTCGTCACTGTTGCTGCCACACTCTCCATAATATTCCATAATCCCACAGCTCAAACTTTGCTCTGTTTGAACAGGCATCCATCTGCTGTCACAGTTATGTTGTGTCACTCACACAAGCCTTGTGCGTGCTGTCGGTGTCGGCACAACACATCCTGCAAGAGCTCTGCTAAAAGTGAATTTAGTATACTAATTATCTTACTTTCATCAAAAAAGAATTGTCTGCCAAATATCTGTGTTTATATGGTGTGTGAACACAATTAAATTTGTCTCACTTTAATTTATTTGAACCTGAATATTCATAAGAAGAACCCGGAGGAGAGGATGAGGCAGTGGCAGCAGCTGCACAGCCTGAGGGAGGTCACAGGTCAGGCAGCGCCAGCAGGAGAAGAGAGCTGTAACCATGCTTGAGGAGCACAATAAATATTATATTCCTTTCTTTTCAAATGTACTCTTGATAAAAGGAGAGAGTACATACTGGTAGCCAAATGCTGCATGATTCTCATCTGACTCGTCTGACTCTGGCACTGTTTCTATGCCCATGCAGCTGACACATAAAACATGCACACAGAAAACTGTGCACAGTTTATTTGGCACATTTCAAAACTGGATCAAAAAGGCATCTGGAAGAAATTGACTTAACTGTGACTGGAATGATAGTGCTTTCTATGTATATTTAAAAATAGATAAACTAAATCCAAGTGATGTGTGTGTTTTGGGGGGTTAGGGGTGGATGTACAGTATATGCTGTAAAAAAACAAGACTGACGACACCCATATACATAACTTGCCTTGGTGCTTTAAGAGAACAGGAGATATATAATAACATAAAACCAATGAAAGCAGGGTTTTTTGTAGAAGCTTCTGAAGGTTGAGTCTGAGCCTGAGGAACTGAGCCTAGATCTCAGCATCACTCTGAGCTCGCTGTCAAGAGTACAGCCACTTCAGTTGTTTTGTAAAAGGCTAATGGAGCAGTTCTTTCTGACTTGTGTATTACAGCTGCTTTCTTAACTGGTGTTTCATCTAATGTGGTTGTCATTGTCATTTTTGCAAGAACTGTTGAGTCACAACTTCCTCTCTGTCTCTCTTCTTTCTATCTCTTCTTTCTCTCTCTTTCTAGTCAAAACAACACTTCTGGATTACCAGAGTCCCACCACAGGCCTGTTTCCAGTCAAAACATGTTCCGGCTGCAAAGAAGCCAAGGTCCGGGACTGCCTCTACTGTGCTGCCAGTGCATGGGCTCTGGCTGTGGCCTACCGGTTAGTGCACTACTGTACATGCACACACACAGACAAATGACACACTGTGCAAGATTATCTTCATGTGCGTACAATTGAATGCACCTTTTTAGATTAAGCTCATGATGTAGGTGGCAGTTCATTTTTGATAGTTATCAATGGAAACTGGGACTGGTATCTACCTTTTTGATGTAGTACAGTAACTGATACGCCAACAGATTTATTTTACTGCTCATTTGCAGTTTGCTAGCTGGCACCTAGCAAATCCCAACTGAGTCAAGGCAAGCTACTTTATCACAGAGCTGACATACAGAGACAAACAAGCATTCATGCTCACATTTGCATCTACAGCAAATTTAGAGAAGAACATGACCATTATTGAATCCAGAACTCCGGGTCTCTTGCCGTGAGCCACCACCACCTATACTGTAATATTGTCTTATACATAATATTGTATTAAAACTTTGCCCACAGCTTCATGCTCCAGACAAAGATCATTTATGACAAACTAACCAGTGTGTTGGTTCATGATAATGAATTTGGCTGGGCTTAGTGGAGTGTAAACTCAGGAGCAGGACAGAGCTGGTAACATTGGCTTATACTGATGTCATCCAGGTCTGGCTGCTAAACACAAATACACATATTGCACAGTGGTTGTGTTGTAATGAATAGGAGCACAGACAGAAGATATGTATTTGATGAGTTTGATGAAGGAAACCAAGAAATTCCATGAGCCTCCGTAGCGTAGCTCTGAGCAGCTCGCGACTCTGCTCCGCCGTTCTAAGAATAGCAAACACTGACAATTTAAAGCAGAAGTAAGCGATCCGGTCGTTTTGGCTATCTTCTTGTCAGCTGATGGAGTTAGCAGCCCCCGCCCTCGTCATGGATCTATTGGTCCTCGTCCCTACATCACCACATTCACGCACATCCCTTGGCTGCACACACAGCCCTTCATGCCGTTCTCTCTCCTCATTGGATAAAGCTTGTAGGATACAAGGAAGTATACAAGAAGTTTTCTCCTCGGCTTACAGCAGAGCAGAGTGACTGACAAACCCGTGTTTCGGACCAAACACTCTATGTAAGTGATTGCCGTCGGAAGATATAACTATGTAAGACTTATATTAACACAAATATTCCGCTTACTTCTGCTTTAAGGTAACAAACCTACTCCTAAAATTATAGGAATCATGGCAATGGGCCAATTTGCCAAAATGTTGAACTATCCCTTTAATAACATAATCAATTACATAAGAGAAACTCATGACAACTAGGGATTTTACTATTTTTACATTAAAAACGATAAGCCAACCATTTAATCTTGTATTACTTTTACAATAATTCTGTCATTTGCATGCATGAGAATATGCAAGTGAACCTTAAATGACATGAAATCTTGTGTGCAGACAGAGCAAATTTCAGTTACCTTTGCTGATGCATGGCCCTGTCAGGGTGATAAAACGATGGCATTTGTACAAAATGATCTGCAGCACAGATTTGGATATTTTTTCACACCAGTTGAGAGAGAGACTACTGTGAAATAAGGCTTGAATTTATTCCATTTTCCCACCACAGCAAAGCAAAAATGATGTGAAAGAAAAACTAAAATGGACAAACAGATCACTCACAGTGTGTTCCTAGAGCATTATGTGCCAAACAGACCAAGAATTCGAAGTTGTTTCACAGCGTTCTGCCCCCTTCCTCTTCAACTTTTGTTTCCGTTAGCGTCTCTTCTGTCTCACACTTACTGAACCAGATCTTTAATCTGCTTCTCTCTGATTTGAAGGCTGTGCTTTTTACACATCTCAATTATTGGTTCAAGGAGAACACTTAAGGATTTCTCTGAAAACAGTCAGAAGGCCCTAAACTCCTTTAACAACTGAGCCTGCTCTTGATGCCTGTATTCCACAGTGATTAGTTTCTAGGAAAAAGAGCACTTTCGCAAAGTGAGCCTCTAATAGGACGGAGATAGACAGGGAGGGAGTGGATGGAGAGAAAGATGTGGGAACAGTGAAAGATGGAGTCAGAGTGGGCAAGGGGAGCAGGACACATGAGGGAAAGGGAGAGAGGGAGATAAACTGAAGGAGAAGATATGAGGGGGGAGTAAGGTGGGCAGAGGGGAGATCAAGCGAATGTAGAGATAAGAGAGAGAGAAGAAATGAGATGGAGGGGGAAGACAGGGAGAAAGAGGGGTAAAAATAGAGTGTACCGCAGTGATGTGACCAGCGGCAGATCCCAGTCATCAGTCATGGCTTCCTCCTATTAGAATTGTCACTGGGATTTAATTAAGATTATTCTCATCTGACAGGCTTGGCTAGTGCCATTACTTACTTCACGCCCAGCTGCTGTGTGTGTGCGTTTGAGTGTGTGTGTATGAGAGAGTCAGTGACTAGACTGGCAGTTGGATTTGCCATGAACTTCTTAATAAACATAATATCTTTCATACACAACATTATCCAGTCACATAGTATTCTTTAATTACAAAAAAATACAAATACATCATACTATCATTAAGTAAATGTAGCAGGATATGTTGTTACAACCTCTCGGTTGGTGCTCATGCTGCAAGATGTTTGTTGTGACAGGAGATTGGTAAATGAAAATATGCTACACCCTCTGCCTATGATCAGTCCTGAGGTGGAGGGTCACAGCAGAAAGACAGTGTGATTAATGCACTGTGTACTTCTGAACTTTAAACAAGCCTCAGCTCCGTGGCCTGGCTTCCCTCCAAGTCATTATTAGGATGACCTCTGTCTTAGGGCGGAGTGATGTGACCTGAAATCAATGTCATTATTTCAAACTTTTATCTCAGTTCCAAGGAATTAACAATCACTCCAGCACTCACTGTCTCTGTATAAGAAACTTTTTTTCTGACAAACTACCAAATGCACTTGACTTCCTTCTTTCCTGCTACTGCAATACAGCTTTACAGAAATTTCTTTGCAGATTGCAAAATTATTACCCAGAATGTTCACTTTAAATAAATAAACAAGTACAATTTATTTTTGACCTGCTCTACTTGCGTTTTTGCATAATCACAGCCAAAATCAAAACATTTTGGCTGAAAGTTTACTTTAAGAACACCTTCAGAAGATATTACGAAAACTAAAATAAGACCCAGCTGGCAATTGCTCTCTTAAAAAGCCCTGTGTGTGCCTTCCCTCATGCATTCTCCCTCTTTTCTCTGCTATGCAGACGCATCGATGATGACATGGGGCGCACGCATGAATTGGAGCACTCCGCCATCAAGTGTATGAGAGGGATCCTCTACTGCTACATGAGACAGGCTGATAAGGTAGGTTTGTAGCCAGGCTCCACTCAGCTCCTCAGCTTTCACACTGCATGTTTGCATAAAAGCACCATGCAATTACACACTGTATTACAGATCAAAGGTGCATTCCTGAGCTGCTATTTATCAAAGCCTCTCAGAGCCGGAGCGCTGGACACATCTGGTCCCTCCTTCATATCATAACAGATGACAATGGGAGCGGGTTGCTTTGGTCCTAAGCGCTTAATAACCAGCAATCTGTTAATTGCCAAAGACTTTTGCTCCTAAGGGGGAAATTTCACGGCACGTCTGCAGGAAACCTGATGCATGTGCATGAGCAGGTTGTGAATGAAAAGTGGCAAAACACACATTATGCGTGCTCAAAGTGGAACCAGATATGTCTGTTCCAGTCTGTTTTCTTTCTTTTTTTTTATATTCCGCATGAACAACATCTTTTAATAGAGCAGCCAGCTGTGCCTATGTGTACGTGCATGTGTAGAGTGTGCGCCTTTGAAAGCCATTTTGTTTCATCTTGCTTCGACCTTGACGACCTAATTTAGGGGAGAGCTTTTCGGTGTCTTAATTACAAAGCTGCGTTTACACAGTTAATTACACAGAGCAGCGCTCATTACGGCCCCGTCTCCAACACTTACAGAGAACATGGCATTTTTAATGGAGACGTGACACGGGGCCACTGCTGGGCAAATATCACAGTTCAAACACAGCAGCTGGGGCCCACTGTCAACCTATATTATGGTCTATAAGGAACCAAGGAAATATCCTCCAGAGTTATTGAATTTCATTGTTTATTGTTTTATTGTTTATTGAGAATCCTCATTAGCCGACGCACAAACGCCAGGCTAGTCTTCCTGGGGTCCCTTTCAAAAAGTTCAAAATAAAACAGCAATACACAGATCCAGTTACAATAAAAAGAAAGGGAAAAAAAGGAAAGAGAAAGAAAGTTCTCAAATGGTAACATAAAAGACTAACTCTTCAGTCTGAAAAGTGACTTTACATGTTTCTTTTTTTTTTTTTTTTTAAGTATATTTTTTGGGCTTTTATTGCCTTTAATCGATAGTGCAGTCGAGAGAGAGACAGGAAATGGGGAGGTAGAGAGTGGGGGAATGACATGCAGGAAAGGGCCGTCCTACGCGGGACTCGAACCGGGGCCGCCTGTACCGAGGACTGAGCCTCAACATGGGGCGGTGAGCTAAACGCCGCCCCGACTTTACATGCTTCTTAAATGCTTTTTTACTTGGAATATTCCTAATATTTACAGGAAGAGTGTTCCATAACAAAATGGCTCTATATACAACATTGCTTTTCATTGAATTAGTTCTTGGTTGTGGTAAAGCAAGTAGACCTTGAGTTGAAGCTCTGGTGGTGAACATCAGCATTATAACCAAGCTGATTAGAAAGAGCTGTAGGATACTTGCTGTGAATAATGTTTTGAATAAATAACAATAAACTGCTGGATATTAACCTATGAATAACCTTCAGCCATCTAAGACAAGAATGCATTCGGTCAACACTATTATTTCATGAAGTGAAAATGTTTTCCTTTTACCTCTACCATTTGTGTAGGTAGACTGATTGTGCATTGAAAGGTAAAGCATAAGTTATTCCTCATGCAACAACACTGTCTCTTAGATATTACATTTTAATACAACTTGACTAACAATAATTTTTTTGTTTGACTCTTACTGTACATACTGTGCCTATTGCTTTTACTTAACCTCTTTCAAGTGGCATTACTGTACTTTTCCAAAAACAATGCTTGTAATAAAAATAGTGAGTGTTTACAGCCACATCACTCACAAGTTGATTGAGGGAAAAAAAATCCATATTTGTTTGTCATAATGCAATAATACAAATGTCATTTGTTGAACAAATGTTCCTGTTTGAGGTGCAGGCTCATGCAAGAAGATTTTCCAACCTGGCACTAGTTGGTTTAATCATATGAAAACACAGGGTTCTTACCTTTGCTTTAGTATAAAAAGTGGGCAGAAGCCCTATTGCTCTCTGAACTAATGCTGTAAACTCGACTACAGTATGTCCAGTAATATCCTGATAATTGGTCCAGGAGAGTTTTGTGCTACAGACGTAAAATTAATGCATGAGGGTGGTCATGTATAATGATGACCTATTCCTTCATGGAGCAGAACAGGCCTTTTACTAATTTGAAGCTCAAAGTGGCGCATTGCAGCACTTTAAACAATAAGCAAGCTGTGGGGCCTCTCAGAATATCCTGACACTCTGCCAGAGTGACAATCAAAGAAACCTCTATACAAATGTAGACTTTATAGAATCATAATCAGCAGCACCTATTGTTAGAGGTAGCTCTCTTCCTCTCCATCTTCCTCTCTGTTACACACACACACACACACACACACACACACACACACACACACACACACACACACACACACACTTTAGCTGCTGTGGGATGGCAGGAAATGGAGCAGTTTTAGTAAAACTGGGACAGAGGGTCTCCACTATGACCTAAGCAAGAGAGAGAGAGAGAGAGAGAGCCTAAGGTGGACAGAGAGAGTGTGCCAGGGGAAAGAAAGAGAGGAAAAAGGGGCCGAATCTGAGAAAAGAGATCAAGACACCAAGAGCATGAGGGGCAACAGAGAAAAACGAGGGAGAATAATAGAAAGTACAGGGAGAGGAGAGGTAAAGAGAGATTGGGAGTTCGGAGAGAGAAATGGAGACAGCAGTTGGGGGGGCTCGACAGTGGAGAGAGCAGTGAGAGCAGGTGGGGAGAAGAGAAACAAACGAGGTAAAAATGGGACAAAGGGCCAATTATTTATAACTCTGCGCGACGGAGCTGGCGCCCTAGCTGTGATTTGGTGTGTAGTGGAAGCAATGCAGCAAACACACACAAAGTCACCATGAAAACGCTGAACACAAAACAACTAACATATTGTTGATGGGTGTTCTTTTATGTGTTTGTTTGCCCCACATCTGACCCTTATCTGCTTCACAGCAGACTGCGTTATGCTGTTTATCCGCCTGGGTTGTTGTTCAGAGGACAGACGTGCCGTTGTGTGTTGCTGTTTACCCCATGTTAGAAACAACATGTTATATACGGCGTGTGTTGCTGGAGTGGATGGATTCATGGAGCCCTGAACATGGTTGTGTTGACATTGTTGAAAAGTAGACAGTTAGCCAACAGTGGGAAGTCATCTGATAAACACAAGGCTTAACCTGTCTTGAATATTTAATGAAAATTCACAATTTACTGTAAAACTGCAACTAGAACAATGTGTAAACACAAATAAGACTCTAAACAGTGCTCATGACACTATTATACACGTAATAAATGTAAACATTGCTGAATCAAAATGCAAAACTGGTTAGCTAACTACGTAGCTTAACTGACTGTTAGTGTATGCGAGCTGCAAAACTAATTTACAGCAAATATATTATTAGGTGGGCCTCCACTTGTCAATGAATGTCAATGAATGCATGTGTATCACTGTCTGTAAGTGGGGCTCAATTTGCGACTTTTATTTATGACGCTCCTGTGAAAGGTAATTACACTTCACAACTGTATAGGGACTCTCTGAGGGCAAAAAAGAAAAAAAAAACGTCCACAGTAGTGTGTTAAAGAGTGGAGTGGGGGAGGTGGAGAGGTGCCTTGGTATCACTGTACAGCCAATGCAGCGTGACGGATGTTACAGCAGAGATTTTGATGCTTCATTACCATACATTAACTAAATAAACAACCGTTCCAACTATGTTCTTTTAATGTGTTCGAGGCTTCCAACCGTGGCACGCTGAGTCGTGACTCTGTTGGTTGTTGCTTCCACCTCACTGCTCTCTTTCATCCGTCCCTCTGTCTGTGTGTCTCTGTACCAGGTGGAGCAGTTTAAACAGGACCCCAGCCCTTCCAAGTGTCTGCACTCAGTGTTCAATGTTGATACTGGGGACGAGATTCTCTCCTACAGCGACTACCACCACCTGCAGGTCAGCCAGTGCACAGAGGCGTGAAGTTACAGCCAATAAATGTTAAAATAAGAATCACTTTTACGCACACACACATGAACACAATCTGTACGTATGTCTCATCTCGTCCTCGCTGCATGTACAGGTGTAAATTGACTTGTTCTCAAAAGTGCATTACATACATTTGACACTCAACATTGTTCTGTCAATGGTATGGACAGAGGTCAATGTGGTGTGTAATGTGTGAAAAGGGACTCCATATAAAGCGAGAGATGGTCAATACATCAAGGCAGGAAGATAGAAAAATCAAACCACAAGCTTATTTGCCTGTGAAAAATGTAAAAATCCTCCAAGCACTTACTGTTTATCCATTTATTTCTTGGCTGTTATTTCACCTCCATCAACTTTACCATGAAATAAAATGCATTATTGATGACAGCGATTCAGTGCCAAAGACCTAACAGGCAGCATAAAGCATGTAGGAAACCAAAGACAGCTGTATTGACAAATATCGCAGAGTGTGCAAATGACAGTCATTTTCTTAATTATATCTCGTCCACTCTTCTCCTCCCGCTGCCGCTGCTGCAGATCGATGCTGTTTCTCTGTTCCTGCTGTACCTGGTGGAGATGATCTGCTCTGGCCTGCAGATCATTTACAACACTGATGAGGTAAACAACACACTAAAATGACTGCCGAGGTGATCGATCCTCAGCACAAGGGATTTACAACCTCTCCCCCTCTATTGGTCTGATATTTTCTGGCGTATCCACCAGCAGCAATCAGACTCCTTCTGAGGATAATGCACATTTCCCCATGCAGAATATTGCCTCCTGTACAGCATGCTGCTTTTCCATTACTGACAATATCACATTCACTGCATACATTTTATTGTGTAGGTGTGCTTTATACTGAATGTTAAGAGATGTTTTAAATGAATGAAACCAGTTGAAATCCTGTAGAATAAACAGGGCATGACATTACTTTTTAGTGCATGAGGTCACTTGAAAGCATGTTCAGGTATAGCCATGAAGGTGGTTTGGCAGAGGGAAAAACATGTGTCTGTCTGTGTGTCAACCACTTCTGTGCAGACTGACATGTCTCGACTATTATGTGGATAACGGTTCTTTTTGTGTGAAACATATATGAAATGCACTCACTTTTCTCACATTTTCCCACATTTCAAAGTTCTTTCCCATACCACATTCATCAGGGGCAACTTGGGGTTCAGTCTCTTGTCCGATATGTAGCCTGGAGGAGCCAGGGATCGAATCAACCTTCTGTTTAGTGTCACGTTAGTCAGTTTTTTGAATCGCCCTTTTCTTTCAGTCTCACTGGCAGGTCCAAATTCTAAATTTGTCACCATAAGACACTGTGAAGTTCCTTTTGTTTGCTCTAGGATAAATTGCAGACCTACTGTTATTAAAATGACAAATTATGTGATAGTATCCTCTGAGGATCCAAGTTGATGTTATAAAGTCAGACACAGTGGTTTCAACGGGCAGTTAGACGCACCTTAAATCCCCCACAGATGTACAGGAGCCGACACAAATTCAGGATCAGGGGGCAGTATCTCACATTTATAGCCTGACTCACATTTATATTTTTGCTAAAACGCTCCATTGGCTTTCAACAGGGACACGTTGAGATGATTTCATTGTGGGGCTTAAATGTCCTCCTGGGAATCGAACCGATAACGTCTTATTCGGCGGCATGCCAACTTCATTCAGACCATAACTGAGGACGAGCTTCTTTCATCGGAATTTGAATGTATCTGTCTGCTGACAGTTTTTGTCTCCTTTATGTTTGGCTCTTAAAACAACAACAAGGAGATGTGGCTGTTAAGTTTACACACTGCCCTGTTTATAATGTGGCCTTCAGGAGCAGTTTGAACCTCATTAATTCTGTTAGTTTTTATAGTCTTGCTCAATCACAGCTTTACTTACCGCCACAGAGGAATGAAGTTTGTGCTGTAAAGGAATCCATTTGTTCACTAGATCGGTCTTATACTAAGAAAGTAACAAGCCCCAATTAGTACATACAGTTTTCACTTTGCTTACAGAGCCACCCTCTCATTTTTCTCCATTTCTTTCTCCTGATTGCAAAGAAACTGACAATGATACTCTTTTATGAGGGCAGCCTTGTTTGTGCAGCAGCCTTAATTTGCATGTTTAAACAGCACTTATTAGGTTGTGTAATTCAAACTGAAGAGGTCTGCTACCCCCCACCCCCTCAGCCCACCCCCTCCCCGTATTAACAAACATCACATTTACTGAGCAAAAGGACTAGTGATTTGTGTTCTCAGCCGAACGTCGTTTGAAATGCTTTTCATTTGGACTAATCACATTATTACAGCAGCATTTATTAGTTTGTTGTTCGCTGCCACTGCTTGTGAAGTCCATTGGCGTTTACTTGACTGAGCTGGAAGCTGCATTGCAGTATTTTTTTTTTTCTTACCATGAGGTGGTATAGAAAGGCTGCTGCACGTCCTCTGAGAAGATGCTCTATCGACCTCCTTACAGATGCCATTTTCAGTTTCATGCAGCATGAAATGGAGCATCTCATTAGCTTGTGTATATCTCAGTCTGTGTCTCTCTTTTTTTCCACACAATTCAGGAGTATGCATTTGGTTTTTTCATAGAGTGCTGCTGGCAAATTTGTAAAGGCGAAAAATGTAGTACGCTTCTGTAAATGTGCTCATGGCCTCAAACTTGGTAAAAAAAAAAAGTAGTGGCAGGGATGGTTGTCTAGCAGAGACTGAGAGGCTCGTTTGGCCGGTGGGCAGTCACATTCATTAAGATACCATTAAGATACTAAAAAGTTCCCCTCGTTAATCACTCCTCTCATAAAATCCCAAATAAGAGCGAAAGAACAAGCAAACACCTTTCTCTCTGCTGCTTTGCTCCCTCTTTCCCTGCTCTCCTTCACAGACTGGCCTATTTAAGTCCTGACACAGGTTCCTATCTGCTTCTTCAAATCTCCCTCTCCCCCTCTCATCTTTCTCTTTCTCTCCCCCCTGCTTTGTCATTTTAGATTAAATCTCCCATCAGTCAAGAAGACACACACATGCACTTCTACTTTCAAGTCTTTTTAATGATTCAAGGCCTTTAAGTCATCACACATTTTATGTCTCTCCCTTTTAGTTTTTTCAGGATGTGCCTATTGATTTTGACATGTCTCTTGCAGAGTTTTCAGCGCAGCATGCTGTGGGTTAGATGATAGATATGAGAAACTCCCTAACTCTGCTAATCACGACTTGAAAATTATGAGCCCAGCTTTTTTCCCCTCTTTTTTCGTGGTGGTTGTGGGGGGTGGTGGTGGGGTGATTAAATCAGGGACCCTGCTGATGAGTTCTTAGAGGCTGTAATGAAAGGGTGATGTACTGGTAATTAAAATGCTGCTATAAATGGAAGTTGTGATATGCGTTCATTCAGTCTGCTTGACATGGCAGTGAAGCTATGGCGTCACATATACCTCACTTCACTACTAAACTAGACCTTGTCTGTGGATGCAGGGCGAGTTCGACCTTCAGCACTGATGAGGAATCAGCTATCTTGTCCACTTTACTAACCTTTGTAATGAGAGGGAGAGTATCACACATGAACCCAGATCAATATTTAAGGTCATTCTTTATTGTATCTGCATGTACAGTATGTGTGTGAGTGTATGTGTGACTGCGGCCTGAATTATGTGTCGGTGTGTAAACTTGTTTGTTGCCTGTAGCCCTGGATCGATGATGTGTATGTGTATGTATTTGTGTGTAGGCAGTTGTCCGTGGATGCATCCGTTCCCAGCGGCCTTGCCTTCTTGTGTATGACGTGTGTTTTCTGTGTGCAGGTTTCCTTCATCCAGAACCTGGTGTTCTGTGTGGAGAGAGCCTACAGGGTGCCTGACTACGGCATGTGGGAGCGAGGCAGCAAATACAACAACGGCAGCACTGAGCTGCATTCCAGGTCAGTCAATAGCTGCTCAGCACCACAGATGAAAAATGTCCAGAAATAAGTGTACATATTTGTGTTCATATAATTGATATTTATTGCCAAATTCCGATATCCAGCCTCCCTCTAAAGGAACACTTTACACCTTATTACCCCTATGTTAGTCACATATCTATAAAGTGCACAACATTTTACCAATGTTTTCTGTAACTGCTGTTGCCAGCATAGCTCACCAAACCCCAATCTATCCTGTGATGTCTGTAGATACATACAGAGAGTTTGACAGAAATGAGTTTTATTTGCTCCTAAGTGCTGCTGGGTAACGTGCTCTAAATAAATTATTTAAAAAAAACAAATTTCCAGCATATCTACACAGAGCTTTATAGATTACGCTGTCACAAGTGATGCTGTAAATTTCACTGCTGTGTGATGGCCTCTCATGAATTCTGTTGCCCATGTCTGTACAGATTATGTGTGTGTGTGTGTTTGATAACAAGGACGTTTAAACTGTTTTTTAAAAAATAAACAGAGAAAAACAATCAGTGCCAAAGGTAATGAGAGAGAAGTCAACGTCTCTTCAACCGTATTCAGTCTGTGTGAAATGGCAGTCATATAATAATATAATAGTCAATTCAACTAAAGGAGGTCAGGGAGAGATTGGTAGAAGAAAGCTGGATAAAGAGGTTACAGAAGGTATGAATGACCCAGAGATGAATACCATTATAATGTTATTAGATGCATTCAGATTGCTTCACTTTTCCCTTTCCAGTTTTTATTTGTTGCAACCTTGTGGTAAAATTGTTTCAGTTCATTGTTTCCTTCATATATCTACACTTAGGTTATTGAAAATGTTTCGAAAAGGAGGAAGCAAAATATCACATCGACATAAGTATGTTTCAGGGCCTTTTACTCCGTACTTAGCTGAAGCACCTTTTGGCTGTGATTGCAGCCTTGAGTCTCGTAGGGTAAGATGCAACAAGCTTTGAAGATCTGTATTTGGGGGATTTTTTTTTGCCATTCATGCTCCAGTTTGTCAGGTTGTATGGACACTGGAAGTAGGTGGCCTTTTTCCATTTTCACGTCGCTGCAGATTGGGTTCAAGTCAAGGCTCTGGCTGGGCCACACTGTGACTTTCAGAGGTATTCTAAGCCAAGTGAAGTAAAGGGTTTGTCTTGGCTGTGAGCATAGCATCACTGTTGGAAAGTGAATCTTCAGCCCAGTTTGAGGTCCCAGAAAGGAATCTCTGTACTTTGCTCAGCAATCTCACACCCACAGCGTGATGCTGCCACCATCATGCTTCACTGTTGGGATGGTGTTGGGCAAATAATACAATGCCTGGTTGCCTCCAGACACCATGCTTAGAGCTGAAGCCAGAGTAAACATTTCAGTCAGATCATGTTTTTCAGTTTGGGGCTTTTCTGCTAAACTCTAAACAGCTTCCTTGTGTCTTTCACTGAGGAGAGGCCACTCTGTCACGAAGCCCAGACTGATGGAGTGGTCCTTCTGGAAGTTTATTCCATCTCCACAGGATCTCTGTGGCTAAACCAGAGTGACCATCAGGTTCTTGGTCACCACTCTTGCCATGGCTGTTCTCCCCTGATCAGTTAGTGTGGTCAGATCTAGACAGTGTCCTGGTTATTCCACACTTTCTCCATTTGCCACTGTGCTCTCGGGTTCCTTCAGTGCTGCAGAATGTTTTTTTAAGCTTTCCCCAAATCTGTGCCTTGACACAGTCCTGTCTCTGAGCTCTGCAGTTCATATACTCAGGCGTGTGCCTTTCTAATTCATGTCCAATCAGTGGAGTTGGCCACAGGTGGGTTACTAGAGGAAATTAAGCTGTAGAAATATCTTAAAGATTATCAAGAGAAATGGAGGCACCCAAGTTAAATTTTGAGTTGTTGTTGTTTCAAGCATATATTCATATGGATAATAAATCTTGTAAAAATAAAATACGTTAGATTTGGGACTGTAGTTCATTTGTTGTGTTTTGTTGTGGTATTAACACACTAACTTGTGTGTGTTTTTTTCAGTGTTTATTAAACCTCTTCTCTCTGGCTGTAGAAATACTTTTAGAACTTTTACAAAGAAAGAAAGAAATTAGATTGAGAAGAAAAGTAAGATCTCAAGCCAGACATCTGATGAAGTGTAGTCATACCTGTCAGAGCCTTTATTAAGTTCAATTCAAATGCATCACTTGTGTTAACTGCTATGATAAGAAGGATTTTGGACACCATGTTAAAACATCAGCATGGTCCGTTGCCAGTGAAGTCAGACTACAGTGGGTTTTTGTTAGGTGCTTTCAACTGATTTATCATCCAAGGTCGGTTGGGCTTTCCTCTCCTCCCTCAGCTTCTCGATAAAGATCCTCAAGTTCTACCATTGCTTATCTGTGGGAAGCATGTTTTTTTTTCTTTCTCCAACAATCCAAGGCTCTTGGCAGCACCTTGCCAAAATATCCCCAAGAAAAGATAACAAATTCAGTGTTGTGAAGAAGCACTGTGTCTTGTACTTCTTCTTTTTCCTCCCCCTGTGGTCATGCTCCGGATTTCCACAATTAGTGAGCTAGCTTATACATGTTGTTGCGTAATACCAATTAAAATGCTGTATGCAAATAGTGAACTGTGGCAGGGGCAGATTCAGAATGGCTCCATGTAAACAAGATCTGTGTAAATGATCAAATTGAGCAGTCATTTCTACTCCCAGAGTGCCAGTGGGCAGAAAAAGGCTCAGTGGAAATGAACAGGAAAGGATGTGTTCATTTTGGCAGTGCATTCATTTGTCCATATCAAATCAAATGATTCATTTTATTTGCTTCTGCCTCATGTTTATCACTACACTCAGCCAAACGGCTAGACTGGAGCTGTTTTATTTCAAGTAGCATCACTAATGTCATGAGCATCAGGACATTCTGAAATATTCCAGGTTGTTATGAGATATATGTAGTTTGATGACAATGTAAAAACATGATTATTTACTTGTGTTTATGAATATTTCATGATGGTATTTTTTGACATTTCACAGCAAATCACAACAAACTGGAATTATCAGCCTGTGAATATGGCGTAATATTACCATTCCTGTTATTCTGACTGCATGTCATAGACACTGGGTTTTTCATTACTGTTGAATTCCAGTATTTATATTCCAGACTTTCTTATTGACTTTTTTTCCATTACAAATTTGGTTTTAAAACTTTAATGCTGCTCTAAACCATGTTTATTTTTTTTATTTCAAGAGTTAATTTCAGGTTTTTCTCACAATGGGTTGTGTGAGGTAGTCATACATGGTCAGTACATCACACCTGCATTAGACCAGCACTAGAAGATCCAACTGGGAGGGTTGCTAGTATGCACAGGGCCATCAGAAAAAAAAAGTGTTAGACACAGCCACCAAAGCAGTTCAATATCCATAAAGGTATAAATTTAATGTAGAATATTTTCAGCAGTGCAAATATTGTGTCCTTGATACTATACTTTTTTCCACCACTGAACTACTGTATACAAATGCATCTGTGGCTGTGGCGTAACACAGTGCACACCATATGAGTTGGATTCACTGTACAAGAAATATTTGGAGTAATGAATGTCAAATATTCACTGTCTCGTAGCTTTGTTTTGTTTTTTTTACCAACCCCTGAGGGAAACATCTGGCTCTTTAGCTGCCGAATGTCCCAAACACTTGTGTACGGTACTTTTTTTTCACCTTTTTTTTGTCACTGGGAACAGTTGCCTGCAGCAAGTAGCATAATGAGAGCTGTGGGAATTTCGGATAAAGACAGTGAAGTTATGGTCCAAACAGCTCGCTGCATTGCAGTTCGTGCATGGACTTCCATACGGACAATTTTTGTTTGTTGCTATCTTGGCTACAGTACATAGCAGTTGGGCAGAGACCACCACTACTTTTTCAAACTTGTGATAACAGTGATTGAGATACTATACTATGAAACAGGCTGAGGGCACACACAGGAAAGTGTTAAAAGGTTGAGCAGCCTTTCACTCTCAGAGTTTATAAACAGTACAGGATCAGACATTGTGTGGGGGTTCACTAATAGAGGCCCAACAGAGGTGTATGAAATATGAAGAAGAATATGAAACTAGTTAACCAATATGGGATACAAACTACAGTGCTGTTATGTCAAGACATTTACTAGAACTGACTCGTCGACTAACACAGTTTTCTCATGTGAATCTTTGCCTGCAACAGAAGCAGAATTTACTGCATCATGATGCTGTATTGTTCCTGTGTCCTATCAGTTATTATCAACCCCGCCTCTCCCTCCAACCAACCCACACATATACACCCAGTGACCACCACTAAACATCATCATCATCTCTCCTCTCTTTCTGTCTCTCTATCTCTGTGTGAGGTGCCTTACAGACTGCTACCAGCCATTTTCATGTGTGTGCTTGTCTCATACAGAGGTAGTTTCAGCAGAGCTCTTTCCTAGGCTGAATTACCCAGCCATCCTCTGTGTTTATAGCATCAATTTGGGTTTCACTAATGGTATTGAACACATTTTGATATGTCAGCGGATCTACTGCAAGTCATCGCTCAGTTCCCTGCAATTTTTTTCCCCCCTGCCTACCTTTTTCTAAGGAAATCTGGGCAGTGTAGAAAGGGAAACAAAATGACAGTGAAATTGATTCACATTTAGTCTGCACTGCAATCACAGTAGCCAGCCAGTGTGAAATTTAGTATAAGTTTTTTTTTTTTTTTGTCAGGAGATGCATTATCTACAGTAGACCACAATCACAGGGGCTTCAGCTTGATTGAATCCTGACATCCAACCATTTAAGAGAGATTATTTGTGCTTTTGAAAGTTTTTTTTGTCATTAGACAATTGACACTTGGCTACAGTTTGTATCACTGCCTACATCACAACACCACCTTTACTGTCACACAATTTTATTTTTTCTGCCCTCTTGTGCATCATTGTCAGTGAAATGTGTTCACTGTGTGTGATGTTATTTTCCTCATGTCTTTCAGCTCTGTGGGCCTGGCTAAAGCTGCTCTAGAAGCCATCAATGGATTCAACCTGTTTGGAAACCAGGTATTTGAATAATTCACCCTCTACTTCTACATTTTATTCTTCCTCATACAAATCCCAAGACACACGCATTTGTCTCTTGTTTAATCATGTCACATGATGCAATATCACATTATAGATAGACGGCCTAGTCTCTGATTCAAATCTTCGGATGCCCATTACAGCTCTATACATCAGTGGGATATGTTTATCTTCTGCACTGTACAGCCCCTGTAACTGAATTTATGAGCAGCTGATTAAACAAGCAGACATCATCAGCATACTGTTGTTATTGTTGCTGTCATCAACACAAGGCTATTTGTCCAAGAGGACGTTTGACCATCAGCAGACTCATTCACCACATTTGTGCCCGGCTCAGCAAATAGTTTGTGTTTCTGCAGACTTTGATTGATGGCCACAGTTGATGTTTGTTCCTGGTCTCCCTCCTGAATGTCTTGTTCTATTTTGTCCATTAGCAGATACGTGTCTCTTTTTTTTCTTGCATCTGTGGATGAGAAGCACAGGGACATTCATTACACCTGCTAATAGATCAGAAAATTAAGCCTTCTGAGCCTCCTCTCTTATTATCTTTTTTCTCTTCTTGTCTGCACGTGATGGCTCCTGTGTCTGAACTTGAAGCGTTACTCTCATCGTTGTATAATAAAGTCGCTGTTTGTGTTTCTCTCCTGATCAGCTGCAAAATGGGGAATTTAACCGTGCCTGGGATAGATTTTGTCAGCGAGCGCGGCTTGTTGAAAGAATCAATTTATAGGCCTATAGGTGGCTGCTCCATGATCCGTGCTGTGCGGGGGCTCCTGTAAGTGTGAGTGTGTTTATGTCTCATCCAGTTTCCTGCCCCTCTGTGGGAATGGAAGTGCTACAAGCCATCCAGTTGCTTGTAAATTATCTCTATCAATCTTGATTTCCCAGCTGACTCTCATCCTTCCAACACCAAATGTAACCCCCTACCCCCCAAACCCTTTAACTGGAACACTCAGTACGCTGTGAACTCTGCTATCATATTTTACGCCGGCTGCAGACTCTTGTGGGTGCGTGTCACATTTAGCCTTTGTCCTAGATGAATGGTGCACGCAGCCTTTGGTTTGGTGAAGTTTTGATTTTTTCCGTGATTTTCCCACCCCTGGAGTCACACCACCGATGCAAAGATAGCAGCATTGCAGGGTGACAAATTGAACTGGGTGGATAAAATTGATCTGGCCAAGAGGAGGATCCTTCAACTTTAAAGCCAGTCATTAAATTCACAGGGCTGTGTACACACGGCTGGACAATCAAATCCTAACAGGTTCCACTTTCTATCTGGAGATTGTCACCTAATTCACACCCAGTCAAGAGCAGGGATGCAGTGAAGCAGACACAAACCTTACTCAATCCAACGATATATTTATATATATATATTTGAGTGTTTATATATTTCCAGAATAGAGTTTACTTTTCTTTTGAATTCATGACTCTTTGAATTCCATTCATGCATAGCACTGCATTGAAAGTGGTGTCAAGTTGATGTACTATGCATCATTATAGAGTCTTTGAAAGGAGAATTATACATTTTCAGCCTTTATTAGTCGACCAGAATAATAGCATTGACACTGATGGCTTTCTGGCATAGATTATGGTGGCCTATAATTGACTCGGTTCATACAGTCACATTTTCATAATGAAGGGCCAAGGCTAAATCCTTAGAGTATGTGGAAGGGGTAAATCGGGCAAAGCAGGAAGCAGGAAAGGAGCAGGAGAATGCATACTTATAACAAAGTTTTGTTTTGTAATGGAAGTTGTTTGCCTTTGTTATCAAAGACCGCAGGTCACGTCATTCTAATCCTTCCATGACAATTACATTTAATCTTGTCATGCCTTTCTCTTCAAATTGGTTGAGACATTTTGAGTTAAATTGTCTTGCATCTTTCTTTGCAGCTCGTCTCTTGTGTTGAAGTGTGTGTCCTCAGAGTGCACTTGAGTTTTCAGATTATTTTCAGGTGGCTTCCTTCCAGGTACGACTCTTGGTCTGTGGCAATGTGACATTTTTTTATGTAGTTTAGTGTTGGATCCCTTATTGAACAGAATTATAGAAATGCTTATATTTTGCAATCCCTCAGATTAATTTACAAACACCCACAGTTGGGAACTTGTGGGTGTTTCTAAGAGAATGTATTAATCCATGATAAACTGGGATCTTGAACTAAGAAAATACTTTACTATTACAGTCATAGGACTACTGTGTAAGATTCTATTTCTTTTTATATGCCCTTGTTTTGTGATTATTACAACAACATTATTTTACCTCAATGGATGCTAATCAAAGTGCGCTCTTCTGATAAATGGACGTCTCTGCTATTTGTCAGAGGTTCTTGTGTATGTGTTCCTCATTATTAAAATTTAATTGAATTAAAAAGAAACTTTTAGCCCACTTAATGAAAACACAGTCTAAGGAGTAGCCCACATATCCAAGGCAACAGCAGTCTGCTGCTCTATAACACCAGAAGAGGTTTCCTGTAGAGGGTCATTTCACTGACATGTCACACAGCTGCCTACACTGCTGCCCAATAATCCACTGCTCTATGCAAATTGCCACCAGAAAGCTTGCTGATTTGACTAAAAGCCCCAGCTGAACCTGTTTTTGGAGGAAAAAATAGACTCTGGCAATATTCATACATAATGCATTCGACTTACATTAGAAACTGCTTAGCAGGTTGTCAGATTGACTCGGTTGGTTTTATGTAAGCACTGCCGACGGAGGGATGAAGTGGACCGGACAGGCTTTTAAGAACCACAGAAGGTTTGGTCAGTTGCTTTACCAAGTAAATGAATAAACTTCTCTCTCTCTCTCTCTCTCCCTCTTTCCCAGAGGTGTTCAAGTGCACTGGACTTGCGGGCTACATTATAGCAGTTTGTTTTTGTACATTGGGCATTTTCAAGTGATAGGATGACTCTTAAGTCCTGTTCAAGCACTCCCACACTGTGCTTCAAAAACATTTGCAACCCAAAAATATCAGCCTGGTTTTACAGCGAAAGTGTGTTTTGATGTGTGGAGGTGTGATGTTGGGGGCTTTAAAGTGGGCTTTAAGCCATTTTAGCCATTTCACTGTCAGTTTTTTTCTGATGAATGTAGGAGGATTTGCTGGGCAGCATTGTTCATTTTTTGGACGGATGTACATTTGTTGAAATTCTGTGTTCGTGTTGTACCTGTGAAAGGTTAATAGTTCAGCGGTGTCTGGGATGATGATGTCTGTGTGTGCGTTTTGCTCTGCAGGGATGTTCGTGGTCGGTGATATTTGTGGATCTGGACGCCCACAACAGGAACAGACAAACCCTCTGCTCCCTACTGCCCCGAGAGTCTCGCTCCCATGTGAGTCCATCTATCTCTGCACCTGCTAAATTTACCCCATGAAAAACTCAAAGCATAAACCATTACTTACCACACAAACAGCAATGTTGGTAGAACAAAGCTGCACTAATGTAAAATCTAAAGGAGATGAGTTCATTGGTCAAAAAATCCCTTGAACTTTACTTGTTTTTATTGCTAATTAAGAAATGCTAGCATGCGAACAGAGGGGTCTCAGATTACTTACGTAGTAGATTATATTATTAAATGTTAAACATTGAATTAAATATTGACTGCCCCTGCGGCAAACTACAATTTTACAGAGACACTAGCATCGCTGTAGATTCTACTTTAAAATGTGAGATTATTATTTTATCTCTATCCTTTACAAATGTCATTCATCAGAGTGGAGCATAATGAAATAAATTGTCTTAAAGTTTTGGTTAAACTTAGACTCAGATCTATTAAGCTGATCTTATTGCAGAAATATGTCTTCCACTGCACATGTTCCTGCAACCTTTCTCCTTTTTTTCTTTTATTTGACTGAAGAACATCTGTGTCCATAATCTCCAGCAATCAAATACTGAAATAGAAGCCTGCCGCACACATGCCAAAATCTTAAACGGTTAATTGCACGCATCAAACAGACCCCGCACTTAACGTCAATATGTCGGTTTATATCTGTACTTCAGTAATGCGTTTTCCCCACTGAGCTGCCATTACGCCGACCATACCTGTGCTATTGTTGGCTCAGTGTGAGAAGAAGTGGGGAAAGTGTAGCAGTGGCTGCAGAGCTAAAGCTGAAAAAGGTAGAAGTGGGAAAAAAAGAAGTGGAATGAAGAGAGCAAAAAAACATTCCCTTCACTCCACCACTTGCAAACACTTAAATGATCACATCTCTCTCGCTTTCCGTGAATGTTTCAGGCAGTATAGCTGCCATCAGCATTTGGGGAAATTAGTGTAATTAGACAACCAGAATGGCATTATAGAGCTGGAAGGAATCAGTGCAGTGAGGACGGTGAGACCAACACACTGCAGGAAGATGGGAAGATTATTGTAGATGTTATCAATACAATATTTGTAACCCTTAAGCTCTGGGAAAAGATTAGAGCACAACATTCAGCTCCTGATCGATGCAGCACCTGCACCGAATGTGTTCTGTTAGCTGATATCCTATTTCAGCTGCAGCTGAGGATGTTAACAAGGATGAGAGTGGACGTTAGGCGTCGGCTCCTCTGTGAACTGTAGAGATCTGTGCAAATTAAAGAGATTATAACATACAGTGGCATCAAAGAGTCCAGTTGAAATATATTCCTTAAGCTGTTTCACAAAGTAACTGTGTCAGAAAGAAACATCTGAACAGTAGATTCCACTCAGAATACAGAAAGCAAGTCTTTTATTTTTGGAAACCCTTCTGTCTATTAATGAACCTTAAAAAGCTGTTTGCAGTGAGGCTGAGTTTAATAACTTTAATTTCCTTCGCTTAATAGAGTAAAACAAACTAATAAGAATATTAGATGTCCGGACATAATGGTGTGTCGGGCCTAATTATAGTATTCATTCCTAATGACCGCTATTTTAAATGACGTAGCTGCACTTTCATAGGACAGCATCTCTACCTGTGTATTATACGTAAGTTATGATTCTGTAGAACATAAAGATAGAAGCTCCACACAGTTTAAGGTTATGACGTCTAATGATCAGTGGTCATGGTTAGTTTTTAATTCCATTCCATTTAATCCCAAATTTTTCCCAGACATGAAAATATCCAAATCATGTGCCAGCTGTCATTCTTTTTTAAAATTTTCATGGAAAAATAGGTAAAAAAAAAAGTGTGTTTTATAGTCGGCCACAATTGTGACCGGCGGGATAATATGTATACAAATTTTACGAATGCATCATAGCCATCAAATTTCTTATATTCCAGCCCATTTTCAACTTAGCTGTTTTTTTACTATTACCAGTACCCGCATACATTAGATGTTTGTGTGCTTTATCACATGTTATTGTGACTACTGTATTTTACATATCAAAAACATGTAGAACAACTGAAAGCAAAAACAAAAAGATGCCTATATCAACATTACCATTGTCACTTTTGTGCAACATTTAAGACATGCATATTGTAACTTTGTTGTTGGATTTGCATTTTAGTGCAACATTGATTTAGTGTACTTTTCATTTTACCATTGTAAATGTACATTTTTAGTGCAATATTGACTTAATTTGCTTAACCTAGGGGTCACAGAATAGAGGTAACCTGCATACTCTCAGACTTACTTTTTTTTTTCGTCTCTGACCCATCTATGAGACTTCCTTCCTACAACATCTCTGTAGAAGAGGTGGCTGCTTATGAGTGCATTGTTCAGGGGCCATGTAAAGATGGGCACCCACCACTTCTTGGACCTGATTGAGATATGGCACCTTGAAACCTGTAGATTGTTTGAATGTTTAGATTTTATTTTTGACAACCTGCAACTTGGCTGATCTGGACCCTCTGGTGCAGGCATGGGCAAACGCTTCCACAAATCGGCTATGTGGCTGTAGGTATTAGTTCCAACCAGCCAAGAGCACACAGTTTGCCCAATCAACTCTCTGAAGACTGAAATCAGTTGATGAAATGAATCAATTCTGGTGTTCTGCTGCTTGGTTGGAACAGAAACCTGCAGCCACACGGCCCTTTGTGGAAGAGTTTGCCCATGGCTGCTCTGGTGGGTACAGGTGGGTAGAGGGATTTTCCTCTTCACCAACAGTGGGTGGAAGTGGGGTAGTGGTGAGAGGGAAGTTATCATCCCTGATAACATTGTGTCTTTCATAATCATTTTGCCTAACTTTCATTTAACAGCCTGGCTGGCAAATTGGCCGGTCTCACCCTTATAGTCCATATCTGACCCATCGTGATTACAGTCACTGAGGCCAGAATCTTTTTCACTTTGAGAGATAGGCTAACTGAGATGCTTTAGGGCCTGTAAGGTCCAGCATATACTGCATTTGATTCAAAGTTAAATAAAAAGCAAAAAGAACAGAGTAGAAAATTAGCTACTTACACTGTGTGGGAGCGTGCCTATGTTCCCACAGCCCTATGTTCCCTCAGCCCTATGTTCCCTCTGGACTCTCTCTACCTATCTGGACTCTATCTATCTGGCCTGTCTAGCCTCTACCTGGTCTTTTTACTAAACTTAACCAACTCCTTTCTTCATTGCCTAAACCCAACCAATGGTGGGACTGAAAGGCTGAGGGAACATAGGGCCTAATTTTCAGTGACAACAAAAGTTAGAAATGAGGGAACATAGGGCTGAGGGAACATAGGGCTGTGGGAACATAGGGATGACCCCCACTGGGTTATCCCACCAGTCACTATTGTTGCCATCGACAATTTTACTCATTCTGTGACCGCACTAAACACAGTTGAGTGATTGTAGATGCATATGTCAATACTAGACACTTAAAGGGATAGTTCAACATTTTGGCAAATTGGCCCATTGCCATAATCGCTATAGTCATAGCAGTAGGTTCGTTACCTTTAGCCACTTTAGCCCTTCAGCAGGCTGCTCAGAGCTACGCTATGGAAGCTAACGGAATTTCTTGGTTTCCCTCATTAAACTCATCAAATTCAACATCCCAAAACTCCACAGCGCTTTTGTAGACAAGTTGTGACCTGCACAACCACCACACTATGAGATAATGACGGAACGATACGAAACGGAGCCGTTTTCGAGGTAAATACAGGGTAAATACGGAGACTGCTTGCTGAAAAACTGTCCCTGAACGCAACGCGCATCAGCGGTTTTGTATGAATTTACCTCGAAAACGGCTCCGTTTCGTATCGTTCCGTCATTATCTCATAGCGTGGTGGTTGTGCAGCTCACAACTTGTCTACAAAAGCGCTGTGGAGTTTTGGGATTTTGTATTTGATGAGTTTAATGAGGGAAACCAAGAAATTCCGTTAGCCTCCATAGCGTAGCTCTGAGCAGCCAGCTGCTGCGCTCCGCCGTACTGAAAATAGCTTACACCTACAATTAAAGGTAATGAACCTACTGCTATGACTATAGCGATTATGGCAATGGGCCAATTTGCCAAAATGTTGAACTATCCCTTTAAAGATGATGTGTCCCCAAAATCTTTGTCTTATGTCAACCTTCTTTACTGACCCTCTTTGTCGAGGCTTTGATGCAGCCATCTTCTGGATGGTGCTACCAGGAAGTAATCAGCTCTGTAACAATTTACACTAAACATATGAAACTGCACATATGTGATCAGGAGGGTTTCTTGCTTAAGTATTTTTTGGAAATATGTTGATACTCCATTTAGTAACATATTTAGGGCCTTTCAACTGGAAATAGTTTTTACGGCCCCTTTTGTGACCGATGGGATTAAATGGGTTGATATAAAATGTCTGTGATTAATTTAAATTTGTTTTCACGTTGAAATGTGCCAATGTTAATGTCAGTTAAAAATGTTTTCTGTGCAGAACACAGATGCAGCCTTGCTCCCAACCATCAGCTATCCTGCCTTTGCTGTGGACGACGATGCTCTGTACAGTCAGACACTGGACAAGATAGTTCGCAAGCTCAGAGGCAAATACGGCTTCAAGCGCTTCCTCCGTGACGGCTACCGCACCACGAATGAAGACAAGAACCGGCGCTACTACAAACCTGCTGAAATGAAGGTGGGTGCTGATGGGACACCTGAGGAATGCACTTCCTTCTGCTCATCTTTGCTTTTCTCTTTGCTTTAATATTTTTGTCTCTACAAATGTTTCCTTGGGGAACCACACAAGAGACAAAATGAAGCAATTCCTCTTCCCTTCACAGAGAATGTAACAGAGGTCATAGCAAACAGGTGATTACAATACTGCGGCCTACTGTAACATAAGCTGATTTTCAGGTCTAGGACACATCAAAACAAACAGACAGCAAAACAGCAGTGATCTTAGAAAACAGATTTGTCTCCCCAGTGGTTGCATTGTTTGCAGTTTAGACTCCAAAGTGAGTTTAGATTAATAGAACGACACAAAGTTTAAAAGTGTACCTGGAGTTTATTTCAGGAAACCACGCACAGGGAAAAGCAAATACATAAAAGCTAAAAGAAAAAAAAAAGTTCCACTTAAAAGTGCTTGAGTGTGACATTTGAAAAGTTTTTTTTTGAATAAGCCTGGCCCAGGCATAAGCTTGAAAAGGTATTATCCTTTTATGATAATGCTAAGAGATCTGCCTGTGGCTTAGCCTCTCCCATTTCAAGTGTTTTAATCCTCCCAGGTATTTCACCCTGAATCTTAGTCTGTTTGTGTGTGTGTGTGTGTGTGTGTGTGTGTGTGTGTGTGTGTGTGTGAGAGAGAGTCCCTGTCAGTCCGTGTGTGTGCTTGCATATATATGTATGCGAATGGCCGTGCATTCATTGTCCTTTTCTGAATCCCCTGTGATCCTGGCGAAATGACAGCGCATTCACTTCAGAATGAGCTCAGTGAGCGAGCGAGTGAATCAGAGGCTGGACCCTTAATGCTAAACAAATCATTGCATTAGCTGCAGAACTAACCTCCTAGAATTAATGAGCTCAGGGAGGCGATGGAGGGATCAGCAGAGATCTACAGGCACAAAGATAGAGGCAGTGGAACTTGCTGTCTGGTCTACTGGATGTTTCACCTTTAATCCATGAGTTCTCATCACTCCTACTCACTGAGGGGTCATTTACACCTCAATGTTAAATCTACAGCATTGTGGACAAGTGCATGCTGTGATGAGGTCTTAATACTTTTATTAAGCGTTTGTATCTTATAATAGAATTTATTATTGGCATTAGAACTAAGTATTTTCTGTTTGAATTACAATTCAGTAAAAGCTTTGTTATAGATGTGGAAATATTTGTATGTGTTATAAGTCAAGACTTTAAATGTTTCATGTGTTATTCAAAAGAGAATAGTAGGTATTGTGGACAAGGAGACAGTTTCAGTTTCTCATTCTAGTTTATTTAATTTAGCTACTTAAAATAAACAGAGGCTCTGAGGCCCCTTACCTGTATCCCAGCAACTAAAAAGCCAGGTGTTGACATCAGGATTTGGCGGCAAATAATACATTTACCAGGTGCTTTGAAACAAACCTGTTCAACCTATTCATAGCTTGTAAAGAGGCCATCAATCAACAATTATGGTTTAACTTGCATAGTATTTGTAGAATAAATAAACCTATGATAAGAAATTCTGTATTTTTGTACTTTTGAAAAACTTCCAGTAGGTAACATTTCCTTCTAGTTCACCTCCACCAAATAAATAATGCATTTTTAAGATATTATTTTAAATATTAGATTGCTTTTGGTTGCTCCTTTGTCTCTACAAATGTTAGAAATGATAAAGGTGGAGCTGACATTCTGGTGGTGAAAACAAAAAATAAAAAATGAAATGACATTCGGGCAGTTGTGGTGGTGTTGACTCCAAACCACTTGGGATACTTTGAAATTAGCTTTCTTTAATCCTAACAGCTAATGTGATATAAAGGCCCTGAGGTTAATAATTAGCAACCAATGTTGTGTCAGTTCCTTGGTTGTACCAGCATTTATTGTGTAAAACACTGGTGGTTGCCATTTGCTGTCCATCTACCAACACTAACATATTTGATCAGCAAAAATTCAGTTACATACAGTAAGAGGAAAATGTGCTAGGGGTCATTCTTTTTACAGTGCAGTAGATATTACCCCATGCCTACGGTTTCTCACTAATGATATTGCACTTCAAGTTTTAGAGAGGAAGACCTGGTCAATAAAAAGAAACGTAATAATGAATATTTGAACTCCTTTGAGAGAGGAAGGCAGTGCACAAGGCTGTGAAATGCCAGTGGTCTGTCTGACACAGTGTGAGCTGAGCTCCATCTGGAAAGAGAGAAGATACAGGTAAACCAGGTCTCCCCCACAGAAGACAGTTGTTGTTGGTGTTTAGAGAGGATTCACAGCACGGGCCGACGCCTGTGCTCCCTGTCTGTTTACCATTGACAGAGAGCAGCAGCCTGTGTGATAGACAGTTTTACCAATCAGTCGAGCTGCTCAAGCACAAAACACCCGGGAACCCTGCCTGTTTACAGCCTCAACGGGCCAAGAAGCACAGGCCTCATTGGGTGACTGCCTCAACTCTCCATTTTTCTCTCCCCTCCTTCTAAATATGTCTCCTCCTCTGCACCTCTATCTCTTTATGCACTCTCCTTTCTTTCATTCTTCTTTTCTATCATCCCTCCGTCACCATCTGATAGCTGCCGTTGCTCCTTATCTCTGCTGGAACACACAGTTTGAAACCATGCATACCTGCATACAGTATTCACATGGTGCAGATATTAACCATTTAAAGAGGCACATCAGGGCCTATGCTAGTACTTTCTGCCCAGTGATAGTGTGTGTGTGTGTGTGTGTGTGTGTGTGTGTGTGTGTGTGTGTGTGTGTGCGTGCGTGCCGTACCAGCCATTGGTTATTGCTTTAGGATGTAATCTCTGTTATCTTCCATTAGTGTGGAGATTAGTGTAGAAAATGAGGGACAAAGATGGCCGGGACTTGTTGTCTAAGAAAAGGACAGAGGTGCTAACGTTGCAGTTATGTGTCTGTTTTCATCCTCTATAGGCGAGCAGCAGCAAAATGAGATTGAATTATTGGAATTAATAAGGCTGGGATTCACTTGACTGTCCTCGTTACATGTGACTTGTAACCAAATAAAGGGTGTGTGTGTGTGTGTGTGAGAGAGAGTGTGAGTGAGTCACACTTACTACACAAGCATAGTGTGCAAACTATAATAGGATTTCTGGTTGAGTAAAACTCAGAAAATAATCCAACAAGCAATGATGTTCATGTCAATTCAAGTGTTTGTTTTGCAAGATGCTCTCCAGCTGCCACATGGTGCATCTTATTCATCTGTGTTGAGTTGACTGAAGACAGACACAGTCAGTCACACAAACTCAGTCAGTCAGCCAGTCAGCCAGTCGGATATGAAGCCATAGCTTGTTTTTATGAAGGACAGGTTTAATGGGGAAAAAAACTGAATAATGATAGGAGAAAACCTCAAGTCAAGATGGGTAAGAAAGGTTGTCCATCCCTCCAGGAGATTTCAAATGATTGTGGCAAAGAGCTTTGAAGCTGGTGTCCCTGCATTTTTAAATATTTGGTGTGAATCACACAAAAGCTGACATTGAACTGTAATGTGGATTTAACAACTGGAGACAATTAATTTGTGGTGTGAACGAAAATGGACTTGAGTCTCCCAATCTGTATAAACAATGTGTAGCTTCTATTTTTTTTTAGAACATTTGGTGACCATGTCAGAGATCAGTGGAACTAAACATACCTGTAGTAGGAGTCTTCTCTATGAATGATGTAATCCCCTTCTTCTCTGGAGGAGGGTCTGGCGAGCGAGACTACTTCTTTCATAATGAGATGCTCAATATATCAGGTGCAGCACTGTCACATAGCCTGCTGTCAGTCACCAGAACTGTTAAAGTTAGTAGTAGCAGTTGTAGCAGTAGTAGTAGTAGTAGTAGTAGTAGTAGTAGTAGTAGTAGTAGTAGCAGTAGTGGTAGGAGGAGTAGCTTTATTGTCATTATATTGTCGAGAGTCGAGACAAGAATTCAGGTAACACTCCCTGAGGCACAAAACGAGAGAATAGAAACAGTTGAGACAATAAAAAACAGTTTTAAGACATAAACATTAGACTATAACAATGTAAGGTGTAAGTTAATAGAGCCATGATAGAAATAAGTAAATAAATGAAGTACGAGATTGCTGGACTTCACCACGACATGGACCCTGTGTAGAGGTATAGGTTTTCTACATTTATTTCAAATCCTCTCTCTGTATGCCACATCAAGTCTTATGCATTATGCAGAGCTCTTGTTAACATGGTGGAGGTGCAGACCCGCTGTCACTGACCTACAATCCTTGTACTTGTCCACTGATCAGACTTTCCTCTCAGTACACGTCACATGTTTGTCACTGTGTCGCAAACACCTGAGACCTTCAGTTGTCCGCCTCAACACAAACAGCAATAACTGAGAATTTTTCATAAAGTGACCTTGACAGGAGAAGTGCCATCTCTTTTCTGTCAGTTTTCATTCACAATGTCATGTCTTCCATATCGTTTCCCTGTGTCATGCTGTTCCATATTCAGTGCTACTAAAGTTCAGCCATCCGCTTCTTTAAAGTCCCTGTGCCTCTCTCCCCTCTTTCTTGAAATGGAAAAGCAATAATTCCTCCTCTCTCTCTCTCTCTCTCTCTCTCTCTCTCTCTCTCTCCAGCTTTTTGATGGCATCGAGTGCGAGTTTCCTATATTTTTCATCTACATGATGATTGACGGTAAGCCTTGTTCTATCTGCAGCTGCTGTTAGAATGCCTCAAGTGGGTCACTGGAAAGATAGAAGTCAGACTTGTAGCATTTGACAGGACATTACACTCTGATATTTGCCAGGTTTTAGATGACTTAGAGACACCTTTTAAATAGATGTGATGTGTGAAATCTGTGTGTGAACCCTCAGGGAATGATAAGACATATTCTTCAAAATGATTCTGAATCCAAGCGTCATTCACCCTCATGACAATTTAAACTCAGGACTTACAACGTTTATTTAACTTAGCCAGACAAATCAAAATCCAATACAAAAAGAGTAAACAGGACTTACAACGCACAACTTTAAGATTAAATGCTCAACAACTATCTTTTGTATCAGCTATACAAATCACAGAGAATGCAACGACAGAAAGGTTCGACACACTGCAAATCTACAGCCAAATCACACCTAGCCTGTCCTCATGTCAGCATGGCTATTGCATTAACATTACCTTTCTCAGACAGATGTACTAAAAAGAATTGTCTTTACTTTGTGAAGTTCTGAATAGTGCTCTGATAAGAGCTGCAATAAACAATATATCTACATTAACACTGGAAGAAATTACTACATGTAATTGAAATGGTTTGATTTTAGTTGAATAATTTGTGTCTGTGTTTTCAGGGGTTTTCAGAGGAAATAAAGCTCAGGTCAAAGAATACCAGGAACTTCTTGAACCCATCATCTTTCAGTCTTATGAGGGTGAGTAATCACACAAAGACACAGAGTGATGAATTACACACACATGATACAACTCTATCTCATTTGGCATATCAATGTGATTGGTTTTGAAGCTTCCCTCTCCCTCTGTGACAATGAAAAACTTCCTGTTATTAAATCAAGTCATCCATATTCATACACCGCATGCTGTGACAGAGACTCACAGAGGCGTTACAGTGAGTGAATTCAGCTCTCCCGCATGAGCAGTGCGCCCGGCCCTCAGCTTCCACGTTCACCTGCCCCCACCGCTGTTAAGGGAGGCAGTCAAATGATAGGGGATGTCAGGAGCTTTGAGTTTCTTTTTGGTCTATTCATAATATAACAGGAATAATTGGAGTGCAGAGAGAATAATGATGTGAGACAGAGCTGACTGAAGCCGCCGCAAATGTCTTCACAGAGCCTTTTACTAGTTATGTAGGAATTAACAAAACTCCTGAAGTTAATTGCCTGGGTTTTAAAAGGATAACACAAGTGTACTCTTTTCCTCTTCATTATTAATGCCCATTAAAAGTCGGAACCCACAAATGCATTTGCCGCTGTCAGAAGCTGCTATTGTCTGTTACGCTGCAGGTGCTCCTGACCACCCAGGAGTCACCATCTCCCATTGTCAAGATGATATAGATGCAGCATGCTGCTCAGGGAGACAGGCTGCTGTACTCTGGTGGATGGCCAACAAAGTATAGCTGTCGCATTCTTTTAAGTAATACAAGCTATTTTCCTGCATTCAGAGGCTCACACTGTGTCATCCTTTCACCTCAACCAATCACACATGTGTCACTTTCAAATGCCACACAAATGTGGCGACGGTTGCCACGCTGAGCAATCAACTTAGTATTTCTTAACATACAGCTACAGATATAAAAGAACAATCTTCTAATAGCTGGTCATTTGATCCTTAGGTGGTTCGGCCCCCACAGAACCCAGATCTCAACATCATTAGATTAGTCTGGGATTACATGAACAGATAGCATAAACAGCTGTTAACTTACCAGTCTTAGTAAGAGCTTCAGTTGTGGTTATGTTTACAAAACAAGAAGATGTACGTGCTACTAGAGTGGAGCCTTCTCTTCTTTCTTAAATATATGCAACGCCATGAAATACTTTGTTCATCAGCAGGCCAGCTAAATATAATATAGGTGATTCAAGTTGGTTTCAATTGGCCATTTCAGTTGTGATTGCACATTCTATGTTATGTTTGTAAAACATATGAAAAGTGGTCAATCCATATATTGAAGAGAGTGGTTGAATGATGTGAGTGTTAATATGTTGACATTTGAAAATGTTCTTTAGAGGTAGAAAATCGGTTGATAAATTACACACAAACACTGATTTACTGTGTGACATTAGTTGGGTTTCCATCCAAGTCGTATCGAATTTTAAAAGCAGATTTTGTGAAAATGCGCAAAAAGCAAATGCGAATTTATGACCGTTTCCATTCATTATTGTTTTGTGATTATTGGGAGAGGAGGAGTGCGCCGTGAGATTACGTCATAAGAGAGCGTGAATGTATCCAACAGCTGACACTCAACATCATGGACAATTTACGTACTTTCCAGACTATAGACGCACCTGTATAAGCCGCACCAGCTAAATTTTAAAAGAAAATACATATATAGGCCGCACTTGAATATAAGCCGCAGGTTTTCATGTTGTAACATGAGATATTTACACAGAAAGACAGTCGGAAACTGTGCAAGTCCGCTCGCTTTTCCGCTGTTTTGGTTATGCTCCTCTCGCCCATGTGCATCTGATTACATACGAAGCCGGTGAAAAATCAATAAATGGAGCGGTGGATAACGTTACATGTTACGGCGTGTGATTGTGTAGTCTTAACCGTCATAAACAAAACATTACGGGTTACGGAGCGTGTTTGTGTTGCGGTGCCGCAGAGACGAGAGCTGGGAGACCGGGGCGTCGTTCTCCATTTGTTTGAACGTCGCTGGGTGAAGTCCAGCTAGCCAGGCTAGCGCCGCCTATTGGTTCCGGCAAATTTCATTTGCCTCAACAATGTAGTCAGGACACTAGCAATGCGTTTCGGTTTGCTCCGTCCGCCAGAGCGGACGGACCAATCAGCGAACAGACGGGTAAGTGAAGGCGATGACGTTGAACTCAAGCGCTCAAGATTAACCTATGAGCTTAACCGGTGTATAGCACACGTGACCACCAAGCAGCAGCGATTAGTTGAAGCAAATGTAAGCAACCGCCTCCCGGAAGCAAACGAATCCCTATGGCTGGTGTTCAGACGCTATATGAAATGTAATGAAATAAGCGGCTGATGCATCAGGCTAGAAGTCCAGCAGCACTTCAACCTCAAACTCTGCCTCAATTCGCATAATCTGTTTCCATCACAAAAACTCGCATTTCCTTTAATCGATACGCTGACAAATCCACCCCCTCCAAGCGTATACATTTTTATGTGAATTTACTGCCTTTTTTCGAATTTCTGGCGTTTCCATTCAAGTATTTATTCGCAATTTTTGAAAATGCGAATAAAAAAAGGTGGATGGAAACACAACTAATGTTACTACTTTAATGTACTTTAATAGCCACTGGGATGAGGTGCAGTTTTTCTTGCCTAAACACACTAAACACAATATTCTCTACACACACATGCACACATGCAAACACACACTCTCTCAGTGCTCACAGACCTATTCTCTCATGGCAGGCCATGCTGTGATTCCCAAATACTACTATGTACCAGCTGACTTTGTGGAGGCGGAGCAGAACAAGCATGGAAGCCAGAAGCGTTTCCCTAGCAACTCCGGACGTGATGGGAAGGTCTTCTTGTGGGGTCAGGCCCTGTACAACATTGCCAAGCTGCTCGGTAAGCCTCTGTGTGTGTTTGTGTGTAGGCGCTGTGGTATAGAGCTCCAATCCCACACATTTATTCTCTTATTGTGATAGCAGCCTGTAAATTCACTGTGCAAAACTAGTAGGACCATAAGGTCATATGTGATGAGAAATATCATCACGTATTATCTTCTGAATAGTCAAGAAGTCAAGCATTTTGTCATTCATGATCATTTAATAATTTTAAATCTTTCACTGAGTTGAATAAAAGGATGCACTTCTTAACCCAGCCATTGTATGTGCATGTCTACATTTGTGTAGGACAATGACTCTTTTGGTCTGTCCTTTTTGTGCCTTTATTATAGCCAAAGATTTACATTTTTGTCTAGTTCTATTGTTGTCCCATTCTTATCCCATTCCATACCTCAAGAATTTCTCGAGAATTTCTCCAAATCAGTATTCATTGGGACTGAAGGATGAAATGATCAGGTTTTGGTAGTCAAGGTCATTGCAACCTCACAAAACACGTTTTTGTTTATAACCAATTAATTAAAAAAAAAAAAGTAGTGGTGGAATTTCAGGTCAATTTGCAAAAACACTTTGGTCACGGTGACCATATCCACGCTTGTTAACGAAGGTGGTAATTCTAGTGTCTTGTGATTCTTATATCTGTGTGTGTTCATATTCCAGCGGATGAGCTGATTAGCCCCAAAGATATTGATCCTGTTCACCGCTACGTTCCCCGCCAGGACCAACGCAACGTCAGCATGCGATACTCCAATCTGGTAAGCTTCAGTGTGGCTGGGACTGACTCCTATTTATTTATTTATTTTTTTCTTGAATACTCACATGTACCATGAACATCCTCAATATAACACTGTTACAGTGCTTTTCGTAAACTTGTGTTCACCCTTGTAAATGTAACCGAGCAGAGCATTTAAGTGCTTTTGGCCTGAAGTAATAACACACAGTACATGCAGTTAAATATCTGCTGGCCAATGTTTTATTTTAAAAGTCAAGTAGCAGTAATTACTTTCTGCTGTAGAGCCAGAGAGTGGGCTATATGTGGACTGCCCACTCACAAAGGAAAAAAAACAAGTTCTGTGTTTGTAATTAGTGATTTTTGTGATTTTGTTTTTATTTCAACTCTTAAGGATAATAACAAGTCAACCAAACGTCTTCTGTCTTTCCATCACCTAGCTCTCTCTCTGCCAGCTGTGCAATACAGATTTCAAATACAGCATACTGTATCATTTGGTATAACGGCAACTCAGTACCTCTGGAGTCAGACTTGATGTGAAGGGTGAACATGAGTCACACCCTAGATAATTATACACTGTATGATCCGAATAGCACCCCTGCAACACCTGATGGATTTACTGTACTGTATGTGACCGGGATCATGCTTTAACTTTATTCCTCATTGTGACTGTGTTCCGTTTCTTTCATTTACTTTGTTAAATAGAGCAACAGTGGGAACAGAGTTACATCAAGGGAACTCCTGCTTTACTTTGTTTTATCACCGAATGTGAGCCTGGTGTACATAATTCACTACATACAGTGTCTTTCTCTCTAGTAGAGACTTTTTTGCCATGGGCATCAGAAATTACTTTTTCAATGTGTGTCACTGAATATAGAGAAGATGAGTGAGTCGCACCTCAACTTCCCCACTGTTGATTATGAACAATTTCAGAAATAATCAGAAACGTGTAGGAGGAACTTGATGTTGAGAAACTTGATGTTGAACTACTTCAGCAACAGTATCCCCGTTTCGTGACAAATGTGAAGAGGCAAACTTAAGCAGCTGATGTACAGTTGCTGCAGGCTAAGTGAGGCTTTGCCGCTTGTACGTAGTAATGCCTGTATTGCACAACCAGGATCCCTCCCAGACTCCTACACTTTCCCACTACGAACTCCACCTATAGGTCCATTCCCATATCTAATTTAATAAATCCCTACTCCTCAGTCCTGCTCACTTTGTCGTGTTACTCATGTGTGCTAAGATTTGATTCAGAATTCAGAGCAAAGGTTCCTTTTTTACCTTGCTAAAGGCCAGCATCGCAGATGAGGATTACACCCAGTTCATTTCCCCCACTAACAGCCTCTCTGAATGAATGGTGATGATTTCTTAGGTTTAATCCATATTAGAGACACCAGGCAGCTCTGAGGATCACGCAGATGAAGGGTGGAGATATATATACCACAGCTGAATGGTTCTATTCTCTTGAGTGTGCAGTGTGGATTGATACATCCCATTCTGCTCTGTACTCAATGTTGAATTCTGTTTTGGTTTTTTATAGCTGAGCAGATAAGATAGAACAAGGTGCACAAGAGAGGATAGGTCAGAAGACATATGATGAATGTCAGACTGAATCAAATTGGTTGCTGGGAGAAAAATCAACAACAGAAATAAGACGGTGAAAAACTGAGAAAAATCCAGACACAGTATGTCAGCTAGAAATACTTAGTGGGTAGGAAGAACAGGAAGATGAGCATTACATGAAAAGTGTAATTATTGCATTTTCATACCACTTTTTCACCACCATTCCTTTAACCACCGGTTTGCTCTGTTGTCTCTAGTGCAATATTGCTGTCATAAGAAGCCCTTCTTTAAAATATTAAAATATGTTTATTCTCATTTAATTACAATTGGATATGATTTGAATAAAAATGAGAATAAAGTGGATTTTTTTAATACAATGGTAGTATTTAGGTTTGACTGTTTACCTTCATTCTGCATATACTTATACTGTATATATAGTTAACATATTGTATTTCATGCATACATTCATTTTAGCTATTTTAAGTGACTATCTGTTACCCTGACCTGTTTCAATATATCCAACCGTTTAACCCATTCAATATTGCTATCTTATGTATTTCTGCCTTTATTTTTAGCTAACTGTTAATCCATTATTCTTAGCTAATACATTCAATCATTATGGATTACTTTATGTATTTTGACCATCTATTAATTACTGTAATTTTAGATAAAATTGAATCTGTACTTTTAGCAAACTGTATCAGCTTCTCAGCTGTCTTGCTGGTTTTCACACACTCATAGTTCCAACAAAAGTCTGAGCCCCCCAGGTCAAATTAGATATTTTGTTGATTTTAAATAAAATGAACCAAGAACCCCTGCAGCAAACTGATATTCAAAATGTTAATGTAGCATTACTATTTATTTAATGAACTTAACGCTTCAAGTCTGTAGTGACCCTGCCTTTGACAGATCACAAAGCTTCCCATTCTGCATTAAGAGAATTTTCACCCACATCTCTGTGCAGCTTTGGAGATATTCTGCTGTAGTCCCTAGAAGTTTTCAGTGATGTTCAGTTCAGGGGATTGTGAGGGCCATCCCAAATGCTTCAGTGTGTGTACATCATGACAGATTTTAAGGCCTTCTTTGGACCCTTATTCTGTTGTGAATATCAATCTCTTTTCAATTGTCACTTTCTTGACAGATGGCATGACATTTAATTTTTCTAATATTTAGGTATTCAGTTCATTCCTCCCTCTTCCATCCTTCTCTCCAAATGCACCATTGGCCGTTGCAGCCATGAAACTACTGTACAATTAATATTGCAGCTGTCCACAACACAAATGTCCAAAATGACTCTGGTGATCCAGATGCTGCTTTGCAGGCTCAGATGTTGAATTTAGCAGGATAATTCTCTTTGATGACTGTTTTATTTAAACCCTGTTTGTCTATCAATTATGTATAGTGGAATAGTGCATCACCACTCCTGAGTCAGCTGAATGTCTGATGTAATATGGCGGTTCGCCTTTCTCCTTGACACACATGCAGTTTTATCTGACAGTTTTCCCACTCTTCCAGATCTTATCATGCTTGTCATACTTCCACTTCATTTATCACACTCTAGAAATGCCATCATCTGACAGTTGCTAATGACAATTCTTGACCTTCATAACACAGCCTCAGTAAGTAAATTGAGGCCTAATGAGTCAATGAAGTCCTGAGTGGTATACATGTAGGAAGGTCACAAATGAAACAGTTACTGTTTAATTTCATTTTTCTATTTTCTAATTAACAGAGTAAACACCTGAGGAAGGGTTATGGTCGTTTGATACCTGCTTTTTTTGTACTTAAGTTTACCCAGGGGTGACCAAATTTATGATTACAGCTGTATTTAAATTAAATCTTAATTTGATCAGATTAATCAAGACACTCTCCACTTTTTTCTGCTCACCCTGCAGCAGCTCAAGAGGTATTGGCTTAGATATACCCCAGGTTTGCTAAAAGGGCAGATTAACTATTCAGTATTTGTATGATCTGTGCATTTTTAGAAGTACAAGTTGTTAAGGTCTTTAATTGGGATTTAACAGAGAGCATTTTAAATCATCCCATTGTTAATAGAATAACAGCATCAGCATCAGCTTACTTGTACTATGACGTTACTCTGTAGGAAAACAGGATGAATACATGCAGCTTGATTGTGCTGCCAGCACTGCTTTTATGAATTCAGCTTCTAAACTAGTGTGCGGTGTGAGCAAAGCCTGACTCCCCTCAGGTAGGCTGCATATTTTGTCAAGATTATCTGAATTTTTATCACAATGACACTTTGTAGAAACTGGATTTTGAGGCAGCGTGACAGCTCGCTGTGAGCCCGGTCTCTGATAGAAGCAGGCGCCGCACCGCATGCAGCCCATCAACAAAGCCTATCACATCTAGTTTGATGTTTTCAGCCACATGCGGTCCAAATAAATAAATCTTTAATTGAATGTGTTTACTTCGACTTTATATCTGAAAAAAAAGAAAAGCCCAGTGGTTTGCTGTCACAGAGGTGAGGTGCTATTGTTTCATGCTTATTAGAAACAGATTTCTGCTCTGCTCAGATTCTTGGCTCTGCTCAGTGTGTTAATGAGGTCATTCAAGAGCTGAGAACTTGTTACTGATTCAAAATGTGAATGGTAACTCGATGTGTGCAGTTTCATCGGTGGACAGTGTATAAGTGGGGAAGGGATGATGAATCCAGCCCACCCACTAGAGCATCGAGGTTAGGGTAACCGTAACTGGTTGGCTGGAGTCACATAAGCAATTATATGAGGCGCCAAAGGATGGGCGGCACACAGAGAAGGGAGAAAAGATTGCTTGGTGCCCATTAACCCTTAAAATCCAACACAGGTCAACAGCGTTTTTGTTTGCCGGAGGTCACACAGAGCCACAGTGGGCTCCACAGGCCGAAACACACAGCTGCAACAAGGCCCTACCTACCTAATCTCAAGTCTTTTGTGGACAAGTCGAAAATCAGGTCTCAAGTCACCATGTATGTGGTTCGACTCCAATCCCCATCTCTAGTTCATACTAAGATAGGTGACATGCATCTGACAAGGAAAGAGACAGTTAATTGACTCATATATGATGATGCTAGTGTAACGGTGCAATGCCGATTTTTAGGGGGAAAAAAATCTGATAACCGATTAATCGGCCGATTATTATTATTTTTATAAAGTTTTAAAATTGTATTAATTTAAGTAATATATCTACATATATTATATTATATATAAATTAGGGCTGCCAAAATTTCATTGGTCAATTGATTGCAGGAAAAAACAGCAACATTTGGAGCCCTGTCTTGTCAAAATTAAAGGGACAACGAGGAGTTTCTATTTGGTTATAAAAAAGTCTCACGTTAATGTGGATGAATCTACGCTACCCACACTTGTTAATGGGCCCATTTTTGATAAATATATCGTTTTATCTCGTTATCGTTAATTTGTTATTATTAGTGGTGGCGGAGATGCTTTCTTTACTTTCGGTTTCGTGGCGAGTCATGAGAATAACGCCGCCGAATGGCCGTTTATGGTCGGAACTACGACGGTATGTGATCGTCTTTGAACCTCTGACTTTAATTATTGATGAATGAAAACCTGAGTCTGTCTTGCGCCGGTCAAAGAATTTTACGGTGCGCGCGGAGGCTCATAAATGTAGTGTGAAAATAGCCTCGTAAACCAGCCTCTCGCAGAAGTGCATTTCATTTCATTCCGAGGGAGAGTCTGGCCTCATCCCCCCTGCAAGCATTTGGGGTGGGCGGGAGCTGGGCGGAAGTAGTAGCAAAGACGGTTTAATATCTTTGGTAGTAGCGTTGACAGACAACCCCATTCAACCAATCAGCAAGTTGGTGTAGTGACGGGGCTTTGCACCAGTTGGTCCCTGATTGGCCAACGTGCTGTGTCAATCACAGCGGGCGACGCTGATTGGCTCGGCCTTCTGAGGGTTTCAGTCCAAACGCTTAGAATGGGGATGAGGCCAGACTCTCCCGAGAAATGAAATGAAATGCATTTCCGCGAGAGGCTGGTTTACGAGGCTAGTGTGAAAAGAACGCTTCGCTTTTCCAAAACTCCTTGTTGTCCCTTTAAGTCAAAATCAATATGACTGAACTGTGAAAGGCTATAGGGCTTTTAATTTGAAGGGCCAGATACAGGAAGTCATGACACATTACACTTTTTTGTTGTTGTTTTTTTTTACACGGCATGGCGGTCTCTCTCTCTCTCTTTTTTTTTTTCAAAAGCGACTTTTCCCAATGTTGTTCCAGACGTTTCTGTTACTGCCGGTAACGGTAAAACCCGACTGGCTTGTTGAATCTCGGACCCAACACGGCCGGAGTCACGAGCATTAATTACTTAATTCACCCGACCGCAGGCAAAAAAAAGAAAAGAAAAGGAAAGCCAGCAGCAACACTGGTTTTGAGACAGTTGACAGTTAATCAAGTTGTTCATAAGCTGTGTGATGTGTGTGTGAGTGAGTGACTATGCGGAGCGTGTCCTGCTCAAGGGGGCAGTTGTCGGTCTGAGAAGTGAAGCTCACTTCCGCGTTCAAAAAACTGCAATCCCCCCCGGCTTCCTCTGGGGGCTGGTACCGGAAGGGAGCAACTCTCCATAGACCCCCATGTTAAAATAGCCGACTTTACGTCCTCAATAAACATGTTAAAAGCCTGGTACCATTACGTTTTTTGGTCTCAACCGATAGTTTCTACCCCCGCACACACTCTGAGGGGGGTGAATTTTTTTTTAACTCTACCGTTTTACTATTATTAGGTTTAAAATTCTGGCCAATTAGGGTGCGGAAACGTTGAGTGACAGGTCCGGAGACCGCTGCTTCGAGGCCAGTGGGCGGGTTCTTGGCCGGCTAACGGCCGCACCGCTCCAAATATGGAAAGTCAAATCCAACATGGCGCGGTTCAAACCCCCGTAGTAGCGGCACAAAACAGACTCACCAAAACCAATGGGTGACGTCACGGACCATTCTTTTTACAGTCTATGGTCCTGCTGCAGATCAGTCACTCTGCTGTGCTGTGAGGTGGTTAGTGGATAGTGGATGCAGTTGGATGCGCCCTCTACAGGATAAATAGCCTAATGTTGGGGATCTTTTTAAATGGGGGAACATTTTCAAAGTAAAACCAAGTCTTATTCCCTGCATTTTATTTCTGAAAATATCGGCGACAATCGGCGAGTTTTGGCCGATTACCGATTATTCTCAAACGGGCTATAGGCTAATCGGCCGATTTAATCGGCTCGCCGATAAATCGGTCGGGCCCAAGAAAAAAGTAATAATATGTATGAGGGTAAAGTGTGTGTGTGTTGGGGATGGCTGTTATGTGGAAACAGAAATTTAAATGGATGTTTGAGCATTTTATTTTATTTTATTTATATGTTTTACATTAAACATTTGGTTGGGCATCTCGGGTAAGCGTCAACGGTTTATTTAACGCATTATTTCAAGAGAGGTTCCTACAAATATTGTAAAGCAAGTTTGTGTGTGTGTTGTGTGTTGGGCTGTCTTGTTGCCTCTGCATCATTGACGTCCACTGTTTGGTCTGCAGGCAGGAAAGGCACATGGGCGTGCTGAGCTTTCACATGCAGTTAAGGCTTGATTTGTACGCTTCCCTTTCTTCTTCTGCGTATAATTTGCTTCCCATTTTGTGCATCACAAAAAAAAGAATGTGTCATAAATGCAAAACCCTGTGTATCGCTATCTCAGAGTGTACATGTTGTGGGCACATCTCTATGTAAGGTCAGCTGTGCGTTTACGTGCCGTGTGTATTATTCATACATTCTTTCCAAATGTTATGCTGTCACTTAAAGTCCCCGCATCAATTCATTCCACAGTTGGGGAGAATGAGATGCTGCACAATATTAAAGCCATGAATAGCCTGCAATATTGTAGCATTTGGTTCCACATATAAGCTTATATAAGGTTACCTCAGGGTTATTTGACATCAGCTCTGACATTCAGTAAAAGGATTCAGAAAGAAATGTGGTGCAAAGAAGCTGGCAAAGTTGCACCCCCTTGCATAACATCTACATATCTGTTTAAGTGGTTAAAGCATTATTTTAATCATGTCCACCAAAATCTAAGACCCTATACTGACAGATCCAATTTAGGCACTTTAAAACAGCATGATGTTATACCGCACCATTTGGCATCTAGTGTCAATGGCAGCAAAAAGATGTTTGTGAATACAAATCACCACCTTTATTTACTTGAATTATGATGTTATTCATTGTTTTTTTGTTTGTTTGTTTTAAGTTATTCAGGTGTTTTATTCCAAAACCTGCAATGCAGCTGACATGGCAACACTTTATAGTTTTGCACATGCCTGAGTTGTATGTATTTCATAATGTGCACAACAGGGCATCAATTTTGCATGGGCAGTCTAAATTCAATTTGATTATACAGCACGTATCCCCATACTGCAAATAGGTAAGGCAAGGTGTATTAAATTTGCATCATGTGTACATCTCAGCTGGAAGGCAATGTGGGTTGCCATGAATAAGTAGCATTTGGAGGGTTAGAAGTTGTGATTTAGTTGGTGAATGGGACTGTTTATGCATCTTTAATGCGTAGCGGGTCTTGATGTACAGGACCCTTTTACTTCCATAATGAACTTCAAGCCTGTTAAATATAATATGAAGCTGTAACATAAAGCTACACAACTTAAATATGTATGAAAAATGGTGCAAAATCAGCAAAACAGCATTACTACAGTGCTGCTGGCTTCTCTGTGCTCTAATAATAGTCACAAATGGATTATTTTTTAAGCTCCAGTCTATGGATGAGTGCAGCTTTCTTCATATTTAGCAGCTACCAAAGTGGAGTCGTGGACTGTGCTGGGTTTTTCTGCATTAGAGAAAAGGCGCTCCCAGGGCTGTGAGGGTGAGTGAGATCAAACGCACCCTAGGGAGCGTGGCATGACATCCCACAGACAAACATGCAACAGTACGCAGCAGGCGAAGCGACTGGGGCATCTGAGAAGTCATGAATGGCTGTGAAAATGAATAAGATGGTTATGTTGCTATGTCACACACTTGGTTTTAATTTTCTACCTTTATCTACCGAGCTATTCATGCATGGTCACAGTGTCACATTCGCTTTGTTTGACATTCCTCGCTCTCCTCATCTTTTTATCCATCTGTCTGTGGGTGTGTGGGGGCTGTTGTATTGACAAAAATCAAACAGCACCGTAGCATGTGAGCATAGCACTTGTCTGTATCAAAAGTAAAGCAACATACCATCCAAACTGCAGCATAGGAACCTCTAGCTTCTGATTTCTCTCGAATACTGTATATTTATACACACGGGCACACACATGTCTGGCACAATTTGAAAACAAGGTTAATGGAAAAGTTGCAATGTGGTCCACTCTGCGGGAGCTGTCAGTCATCAATCAGAGATAAGGCGCGGGTCAAGAGAGGCCCCCGATTGGATAGTGCAGCTTGGAGAACAAACACACGTCCTTGGAGGCGGCCTGGAAACAATAAGAAAAAATAGGAAATGAGGGAAGTTAGAGGGGTCACAGAGAGGGGAGAAAGAGAGAGTGAGACAGAAAGATAAAGGGATTTGGAGGAAGTAAGAGAGAAAGGACCTCATTTCATTCTGTATTCAATATTAATGTTTGTCAGAAACAAAGATGCTCACCAATCATTCTTTGCAAATACAAGTCAGTTCTCGGCCGTCTTGTGTGTAGTAAGTGCTCAGTCACCTGCTGCGTGCCTTCACTTCAGAACACTGCATTGCCATATCTGAGGAATTCAAAGCATTTACTGCATCATCGTCACTGCTTTGTAAAGTTGCGCATGATAAGTAGCGAGGGAATGACTTTGAGCTCATCAGATATTTCACTAATGTTAATTCACCAAAAGCGAACAGAAAATGTGTTCAGCAGAGCGTGGAGCTCCACCAAGGCCAATGTCACACAGAATACATCAGGGAAGGAGTGGGAGCAAAGATGCAGCCCGGGACTTTTGACTTGTACTTGTCCAACAATCTGGTGATACTTTCCCATCAGAAAGGCTACAGCTGTGTCACACTTTGCAAGAAGCATGGAGTAAATTAGGGATAAAAGAAGATGAGTGTCTGTCATTAGATTTCAAACTGGACAGCAGCAGTATACAATACCAGGCATATTCTAATTTAAAGGTACATTGTGTAACTTCTCCTGTTATCTATTCACAAAAATCGATTATTTCGTTCAAAAGCCGTCATATATACATTGAGCGGGTAAGCTCGGTGGTGGCTGACATGTCTTGTCACCTTGTTTTTACGTTCAGTGGCAGCGTGATGGTAGGAAACCACGGAAACTCACCGGAGACACCGGAGCTGTCGGCTCAGGTTGAGGTGGCGTCTGTGAAAAGTCACCGCGGTAACGCAGTGAGGAGGAATGGAGCGTTACACTGATGCTGCATTCAGGTGCAGTCGGACAGACGGCTGTCGGTAACAAACCAGATGTCATTTTAGTCACAGAAGTCGAGAGAAAGCCGGTAAAACGTGGGTCACGTCACGTGTATCGTTTTGTCTTGTGCTGACGGACCATTTTTGACATAGAGGCTTGTTTATGCCGTTACGTGCAGCGGCTGTCGACCGTCTGCCGTCTGCCCAATTTCACGTGAATGCAGCATGAAAAATACGATTGAGTTTAGGGATGCACATGATTAACCGTTCAACCGTTAACCGATAAAAAGAACTTTGACCGATTAATACTATCGGTTATTTTTTTTATTATTATTACAGTAGCTCCTATGTCGTCAACTCATGGGGGCGTGTCAACACGTGCAGAGTTCACGTGCCTTCAGTCATATTTCGCAGCAAAAAGTTACACAGGAGGACTGACAGTATGTGCAGCAGCCCCCATGAAGGAAGATCAGACAATAAATGTAACCTACACGGACATAGATGTGAATCACCTGTAACTACGGCGCTGAGGAAAAAAAAAAAAAAAAAAGGGGACGAGGACGTCACTGCTCTCCAGCCGGTTCACCTGCAGCTCTCCTGCAGCTTCACAGAGGAGCTGTCAGGAGCTCTGCTGCTCCTTCAGCCTGGTGTTTGGCTGCACTTTGTATAAAAACAGTTCTACATCGGACGATCTAACCTCCATATGAGCGCGATCAGCTGAGACAGAGCTCAGTGGATGTGGCGCTGCTCTGTCGCAGCGCACGTGTGTATTTAACTGCAAAAAAAAGGAGCGATAATTTTTTTTTTTTCCCGTGCGCCGCAAGCATCTTAATCTTATCGGTTAACGGTTAATAATCGGTTAACAAGCGTCGGTTATCGGTCAGAAAAAAATTCAAAATGTGCATCCCTAATTGAGTTGCTTGCGATATACAACCGCAACACTAGATGTGAGTAATTCCTACACAATGTACCTTTAAGTGGTCACTCTTCCTTTATTGGATCTTTGTATAGTGAAAAAAAATCTGCAGGTCAAAGCTGTTTACACACTCGGACAACTTTAATTAGAGTTTATTAGAATTTCTGGTGAAACAAACAGTAGCAATGCAACTTTATTTTGATAAATCAACTCTACTGCTCCTTTAAAACTCCCCTGCAGCTGTGGTTGTGAACTCACTCTGCTGCACTGTTTCTTCTGACTGTTGCCTCATGGGGCTGAGAACAGTTTGCTTAGGAGGCAGGCGTGAGGGAGATGATGGCCACAGGGAACCGCAGTGGGACACACGACCTGCTCCACTGGGCCAATCGGCGCAACACAGCACTATTGATCTCTCTCCCTCTTGCTCTCTCTGTCTTGCAGCTGATGCACCACCACAGTCCATCGGACCATGCACCAGATTTCATAGGAAAAAAAGTCAGAGAAATAGGAAATGATCTGGATCTGCCCCAAACTTTTACCTCCCTGCTTCATGCCCCCTCCCTCCACCAACTGTGGTGCAAATCAGTTCATTACTTTTTGTATAATCCTGCTGACAAATAAACTTCCAGATATGGGTGAACAAAGAACCGCCCTGGTACAAATGAAATACAATCTTGAGTCCAAGATGCTCAGTTAGAAAAAGAGTTTGTCTTGGTATGTGAGCATAGTCCATCTGAGTCCAGTCCAGTGTCTCATCTATCAATGTCCCGCATTGGCGGAGGAGGCATTAATTAATAGTTAATAAATAACCCTTGCAATGCATAATATTGGGAGAGAGTGGAAACAGATGAAAGGTATGAGTTTGAGAGTGTAGAAGATATATTTCTGTATATAATTATTTATATGGCAATTGTATATCAGTGTGATGTTTTTAAGACCACTGCATTGCCAGAATCAATATAACTTCATTTAATCTAATCTTCCTTTGTAATTTGATTATGGCTGGTTTTATGTAGAAACAATAATTGTTGTGAAAAATAAAAATAAACAAATCAACTTTCAGTGGATACCATGCCCACTTCCTGTTTCGATCCAATGCAGATGTGAATACAGATCATTTTTGGAACAGAAACAGATAATGGCATCTCTCCCTACTCTCTAATGGTCACAACCCCTTTATGGTTTTAACTTTAAATTGCAACTTGCATTTTGACAAATCTGAAAAAAAAGACGTGTATATTATCAAACCTACTTTGTTCTATTATAAAGCGTAACATCTAATCTATTTTGTGTAGAACTTGGTAACACTTTCTTGGAAGTGCAGAATAATAGCTTGTAAAGTATAGCCACATTGCAATTATACACCAAACTTGGCTGAAAAAATGATAATCAAGTTTCCATAAGTGGTTTTCTGGCACTGCTCGCCTGCTCTCAGCAGAGAATTGTTCCAGGGGAGAGTTTTATCCCTCACACTGTGTAAACAACAGTAAATGTACTGAAGCTTTCATAAGCTGACTTGGCTGATTGGCCATAGATCTGATGCGTATAGTGCAGTAGATCACTTAAGCAACATGTTAAAAGGTTGCTATGTGAATCTATGACCCACCTCCTTTGTCCCCCTGCTTGCTCCTCTTTTCCATACACTATTTTGCTGTTGTGCATTAATTCACATAAGTAGGTGATATGAAGAAGCTGATGCCTGTTCAGTGTGTAAAATCTGTTGCAACCATAAAATGTTGTTTACCTGTGTTGCTAAATGGACAGAAAGTGTCCACACAGTCATCACCTCATTGTAGAAATAGGTAATAAGTGGCTGTGTGGTCAGATAATTTTGTGCAGGCTGTAGGGGATTTACATAAGGGTTTGGTAATTGACAATAATTATTAAATATTAATAACTAATAAGCAGGTTAACTAAGTATTAATTATTAAATTCAATAGAGAAACTAATAACATTAGGATTAACGGTATTAGCTAATAATTACTAGAAGGAAGAATAGTTATGTTATTAATCAAAGTGAATTAATTAACAATATAACTGCGGGGCACCACCCTGAAATCAGGGATCAATGACCAAACAATTAGTCTCGATTATAGAATTCTCTTATGGAGTAGAAAAATCAATCAAATATGAAGGCGTGAAGTCGAGCACAAACCCTGATAACCAGCTTTAGCGTCACAATAGAATGCACACAAACAACCACAGAACAACTACTTTAGTTCAAGGGTATTTATTAAAAGAAAATCATAGATAGTACACACCAAAGTCACAGGAATTCAGATCAATAAACAGTCCAGACATACACTCTAAATAACTTAGAATGAGCATATGGTGGGTGTATGTGCGTGTATGTGTATGTGTGTGTGTGTGTGTGTGTGTGTGTGGGTGTGTGTGTGTGTGTGTAGGCTATGCGTATGTATAGGCTTATGCGTATGTGTAGGCTACGGGCGTGTGTGTGTGTGTGTGTGTGTGTGTGTGTGTATGTATGTGTGGTATAGCCTAAGAGGGACACACTCAAGTTATAGGAATTCAGGGGAATACACAATCCAGCAGATATACACTTTCAATGGCTTAGGAGGCGCATATGGTAGGTGTATGGATGTGTGTGTGTAGGCTATGCGTGTGTGTAGGCTAGGTGTGTGTGTGTGTGAGTGCGGTCTAGGTGTGTGTGTGTGTGTATATGTATGTGGGCGTGTGTGTGTGTGTGTGTGTGTGGCCTAAGAGGAAGAGGGGGAGGCGTCGAGTGACGTCGGACGGCGTCGCGAGTGGCGCGCTCGTTTGAGTGAGACAATGGACACGGTGTGGCTGTCCCCACGTGTTTCTCAGGTATATACACAATGGCTGCAGCCACGCCGCCCACACAAATCACTCTAATACGAACCCTCGTGTCGAAACGCTCGTGTTTATGGCGGGGTCCCTAAAGGAGGCCCGCTGTGTTAGGTAGGTGGGTATCTGTGTGTGCGTATGTGTGTGGTGTATCTGCGTACGTGCGCGCGTGTGTAAGTTAGTAGGGAGAGAGAAAGGAGAGAGAGAGAGAGAAAGGATAACGACGGCAAAAGTAGACCGATTGGTCACGTTAGTCTAAGATGAACTCAATCCCACATGCAGCACTACAGTGAAGGCAACAGAACTAACGCCCAGGTGTCCTCACTGATTCTCTGGCGCTGATATGGAGAGTTGTGTTCATACGTGACTAACTGTCTAGTTACAATAACAAATAAGCATACAGCAAAATCAACATAATCAACATAACCGGACGCGGCGGTCCTCAAAGATATGCAACACAAATTCACGCTAGTTCTAGTCTCTGCCCAGACAAAAGCTCTCTTACTTTGGATAGAAGCGTGCTTGCCGACGCGATAGATCCGTCGATCTGATGGCGTGCGGCGCGGCTGTAGCGTCCTACAGCGGAACAAACGAGTCGTCCTCTGGAAGGGTGGCAGAGAGGAGGACCGGTGGAGTTAACTCTGGACGGCGGAGTCCGACGTCGTCTCGTGAAGAAAGGCGGCTCTCACGACTGCGGCAGAGGTGGGGAAGAGGGAGCGGCGATTGCTCGGAGGTCTTCCCCAGGATCCAGGTGGTTCAGAAAAAAGAACTTGGGGCAGTATGCTCGTCCAGCAAGCTAACGGCGGCCCAGGTCTTGAGTTCAAACGTTTGATGTGCTCCCTTTAGAGTAACTAGTTGCGCGAAGCTGGAGCTCCTTGCGGTACTTCGTTACACGGGAAAAAGCCTGGAGCGGCGCGTCGCCGCAGCACTTAAGCCTTCGGTGACGTCACAGGGGTTTCCGGGGCTTCCGCCAGGTACTGACCAATGGGAGGCCAGAGTTTGAACGTCTGGCTGGAATCACACCTAGATGTGATTTAACGGCCGTTGTCTGCTGTCGCGCATTCCTTGTCCCCTGCTGGTTTTATGGTCCTTTGTTTGAGAACATGTGGGTGAGGTCCCAACATCCCCCCTTTGGTCCGAAGAGTGGGTTAGAGTCCAGTCTTTGGAACAACAGAAGGGCTGAATAATCCGCATGTTTCCTGCGTGGAGAAAGTCCTCAACAGTCCAACAGTTCAAACAGTTTCATATAGCACCGGTCAAGAGGCTAGTGTCTGGGCATTTATGCAGAGGCTCGTCTGGGCAGGACGTCTTCACTAATAACACTATGCTATCACATGCTACAACACATCATCACTTCTATCATGTAATAACAGTAAGAAAAAAAATTGAAAATGAAAGAACACAAAACAAACACATCTAAGAATTGAAAAGAGGAGAATAGAGAATGTTTGTTAATGAAAGGGTTAGTAGGCTTCTCCTTCACCCCTTGGGGTTGGGTTGGCCAGTGGTGTATTTAGGGTGTGGTTGGTAAAGCGAGGTGAGACCACTAGAATAGAATCTAATCTGGCCTGTAGCTTCTGGATGTATTTGTACATGATGTGTGCGATCACCGCGGTGATAATCCACCCACTAAGCAGAAGCACCAAAGCCACCATACTGATTGGGTGATCTTGGTAAGATCGCCCAGGCAAATGCTTAGGCAACATGGCCGTGAGCCCTTCAGGTTTTAAGTTGAATTTTATCAGTTTGGTGCCTTCGGTCAGTAGCTCATGTTGGAGGATGTCACCGATGGTCAAATTGTGTCCGACAAATGCATCCATGATTTCAATTTCAGTGTCGTATCTGTCTGGACTGAGATGATGGAGAATTATATCGTCAATGTGTACTGTGGCTCCCTCTGGGACAGTTAGGAATACTGTTTGGTTTGGCAAAGTTAACTTAGTGGCCGTATTGTGACGGTCATAAGAGACTACCACCTGGGAGGCAGGTGTACTGATGAGCCATTTATTACCGGCTCTCTCTACTCTAGTTTCGGCACCATTGTCTCTGGTAGACATGCTGCCTTGACACTTTTGCTCCGGGGCGTCGGGTCTGAGCCCACACAGGTAGTTGGTGACATCTCTGATAAAAGGGTTGCTAGGGCAAACCCAGTGGATGTCCTTCATTTTTGTGCACATGTTTAGATTGGGGACAAGGTACAGTGATGGATTGTCATCGTGATAGGCAATAATTGGTGGTGTGTTAAGGTGTACATGTGTATCTCTTTCCCAGAACCCAACATTCAAAACTGATTTTAATCTGTAGATGTTCTGCTGCTCAATGACCGGTAAGTTTAAAATGAACCCCAACTCTAAGCTCTGTGGGTTGACTGAGATTGGGATAGCACTGCCAAGGTTATACGCCAGGTGTACTTGGGAGGGCTGCACGGTTGTGGTACTGGCAGCCTTAAGGATTTGCTCTACCGTGGTCAGCGGGACCAAGTAGGGCGGGATTCTGCCTGCACTATGGCTATTTATGGAGGAGCTAATCTCTCTGAGGAGGTCTTGCATAAAATCTCTGACTATGCGTACATGGGTTATATCATCCTGGACGATGGTTGTTAGTGCATCTAACGCATGCCAAGTGTTGTTAAGTAGAGCTGAGTGCAGGTTGACTTTCACTATAGTCCCCTGAAGGGTTTTCCCCATACCTTGCAGTTGTCCCTGTTGGCGGCCGAGCTTCTCTTGAATCTCAGGCATTTCTTCCTCGAGTTCACTCACATGTCTTCGGAGTGTTCCCAGACTGACTGAGTTGGCGGCTGAGAGACCAATGGAAAACAGAGAGCCGATTCCTGCCGCTGCAGAGAGCAGAGCTCCAAGAAATCGTTTTGGTCGCTTCTTTTCACTCAGATCTTTTTCCGTTACCAAGAATTTGTCCAACTGTTCCAGAATATGGGCCGTTGCTTGTTCTGCATGTTCTATGGTGTTGTGGATCTGAGTCCTGCTGAGTCTACCCTCTGTTATCTTCAGGGGGAGGCGTATGTGGTTACGGTACGCGTCCCAAGGATCTAAGCGCACATAGATACGATGGGTGATGAGACTACAGTGGGTGAGAAGGAGTCCTGGTGACCCCTGCAGTACGATGCCGGTTGGGGGCCCGGGGTCAACCATCTCAATTGCAAGCAGAACTTGCATGCTGACGAGTCCACTCAAGACCCAAAGAAGGTTCATCCTGAAAACAGATTAGAGTTATGGTTACTATACGGGAGGGGCGTGTTGGTAGGGTTAGTGCATGCGTGGGGGTGAGCTGCATGCAATTATTCTACCCTAGCGGGAATCCCGTTTCTGAAACTAGGGCTCCTCCCCCTCGTCAGGTTCAGGAGGAGTCTTTTGTTTTAGGTCAGTGGCTGGTCGAGATGGCTTGATCTGATTCGCGTGGACCCACTTGTAAGTGGGGGGCTGCCTAGGCTTCGGGACCTTGATCTGATAGGCCACCGGGGATAGCTTGTGCACAATCTCGTACGGGCCCGACCAGTGTGGAAGAAACTTTTTGGAGACGCCGGTCGGCTGTGCAAACTTGAAATAGAATACCTTATTACCGACCTCGTACTCTCGGTGGGACGCGGTTCGGTCGTAATAGGCTTTGGCCCCCTTTGCACTGGATTCCAAATTCTTTTGGGCCCAGGAGAAAGTAGTTTGAAGGTGTTCCTTCAAGTCAGTCACATACTGGTGAGCTGTGTAGGCGGTAGCGACACTGACATCCTCAGGATGGTATAGGAGGTGAAGTGGCAAGGTCATCTCTCGCCCAGTCATCATCTCAAAGGGGGTGACCCCTGTGGAACGATGAGGGGTGGACCTAATGGCCATGAGCACTAGAGGGAGTTTTATGTCCCAGTCCTTGCCACCACTACCAACATACTTCCTGAGCATGTGAGTGATGGTGCGGTTGGCCCTTTCCACCTGTCCGGATGATTGGGGGTGGTAGGCCACATGGAATTTTACCTCAACTCCCAGCATATCGTACAGGGCAGTCATGACACTAGACGTGAAATGGGTACCTCTGTCTGAATCGACTGAAAGAGGGAGACCCCAGCGGCTGAACACATGGTTCAGCAGAAGAACTGCGGTCGTGACGGCTGTGTCGTTGGGAGCGGGAAGGCACTCAACCCATTTGGTGAACGAACAAGTAACGGTGAGAAGGTATTTATTACCCCGTGAGGATTTCGGGACAGGCCCAATCCAATCCACTTGAAGGTGGGACCATGGGAAAGTGACCCCTTTCTTTTGGAGGGGGGCTCGGTTTATGGGCCGAGAAGGTTGGAATTGACAGCAGATCAGGCAGCTCTGGACATAAAGTGTGGTATCTTGGGCCATTGCAGGCCAATATACCACCTCTCGGAGGGTTTGAAGAGTGGCCTTTGAGCCACGATGACCGCCCACAGGGCGGTCATGGGCATGGGCCAGCATGACCCCCCTGTGGTCCGTCGGGACTACCCAACGGACGGGTCCCTGACCTTTACTGGTGTAGACCAACAAACCCTTTTCAAGCCTCAAGTTTGGCAGTTCTCGGTAAAAACCTTGTAGTTCCTTTGACTCCCCTTTGGTGCTTTCGGCACCCCATCTGGAGGAGGGCTGGCCACAAGTTTTCTGATGACTTTCAAGGTGGAATCCTGTTCTTGCATGGTGACCAGGTCTGAGTCCTCTAGCTTTTGGCTCAGGAACACAGTCTGGCTCTCCTGACAAGGTTCCTTCTGCTGTGTTTTTGCTTGTTGACGGGTGATAGCGTTCACCACATAAGGCTTTGAAGGGGTAGCCAGTTGTCCTGGAACTCCCAAGGTGTACCCTGTTCTGCTCCTAGCTTCGCTAGGCGGTCTGCTTCATCGTTACCATTTTTGTCGGGGCCCGCTATTTGAGAGTGACCTTTGACCTTTCTCCAATACACCACCATTCCCTTCTCTGTTACCAGTTGATCGGTCGCCAAAAATAGTTCTGAGTGTTTGACGTCTTTGTTACGAGCGTTTTTCATCCCCTTTGCCTTCCACAAAGGGAAGTGGGAGACGAAACTATGGCGGGCGTAATTTGAGTCGGAGCAGATCACAAGTTGCAGTATCGAGCCTTCGGCAGCTTGCTGGAGCACAATGAGTACTGCTGCCACCTCGGCATACTGGCTGGTTTTGGCGCCGAGCTGGAGATGATTTGGTGAGTCAACTGTTGATTCGGGCCAGACAACGCCCACCCCAGCTCTGAGCTGGCTTTCGTGGTGGAAGGAACATCCATCAATGAAAACTTCTATCATGCCTTGGCAGACATTCTCATCGTAGTAGTGATGGTTGGAAGGGAGCGTCTGTGTAGTGGTCAGGAGGGACTGGAAACTTGGCTGGCTTTCACAGTCACAATGCTGACATTCAGCGATACCCCGTCCCAGGGGCATTTTGAAACTCTGCGCATACTTTACCTCTACGTCGTACCCCTGTAGGGCCATCATCCAAGAGGCAATGCGGCTGTTTGACACGCGTCCTTCTCTAAGTCGTTGACTATTAAGGAAAGTGACTGGTTGGTGACAAGTTTCGATTATTACCTTCTGGCCTCCGATGTAGCTACGGAAATGCTCCACTGCCCACACTGTGGCAAGGAGAGCTTTTTCACAGTCAGAGAACTTTACCTCGACGCTGCTTAGGGGACGACTGGCGTAGGCGACAACTCGCCTGTTTGCGTCATATTTCTGTGCTAGGGCGGCGCTGAGAGACTGGGGGGAGAAGCTTGCCTCAAGGTAGAACTCTTTGTCTTTGTCTGGGTAGGCCAGACAAGGTGCTGTGCAAAGCTTCTCTTTCATGAGGCGAAAGGATTGTTCTTGGCTGGAATCCCATCGAAAGGGCTCCTCCTTGCGGAGCAGCTCTGTGAGGGGTCTTGCCATCTCAGCATAGTCTTCAATGAACTGTCGTGAGTAGTTGCAGACCCCTAGGAAGCTTCTAAGCTCCGACACATTAGTCGGTGCGGTGATGTCTTGAATAGCACGGATACGTGCTGCTTGAGGCTCAATGCCATCAGTGCCGACCGTGAGTCCGACGTACTCAACTTTGGTACGACACCACTGGCCTTTCGCGAGCGCCAGCTTGGCTCCTGCGGCCGACAGTTGCTGGAGCACATGCCGAACTTCGGCCAAGTGTTCTTCGAAAGTGCGACTCCTCATGAGGATGTCGTCCACGTAGATAAGGTTTCCACGAGCTGCCGCGTCGCTCATGGCCTTGTGGAGGAAGATATTGAACTCTGCTGGTGAGTTCGAGTAACCGAATGGGCATCGGTTCCAGGTGTATTGGCGGTTACAAAAGGAGAAGGCTAGCTTGTACTGGTCGGCCGGATCTACTTTCATGGTCCAGAACCCATTTGACACATCCACTGTGGAGAAGAAGTGAGCTCCTTTCACTTTAGCCAGTTCCTGATCCAAGTGGATCATGGGCCAGCGTGAAAGTGGGACCTGCTTGTTTAACGGTCGGTAATCGATGGTGAGACGCCACTTACCTGTTGGTTTCAAGACTGGCCAGATAGGTGAGTTGTAGGTTGAGTTGCACTCCCTGATAATTTTCTTCTCAAGCAGTTGGTCCAGGATTTCCTGTATGGACTCGTAGGCAGCCAGTGGGATTCGATACTGACGCACAAAGGTAGGTGGTGCCTTTGGGTCAGTGGGAATGCGTACCGTGTGGAGGTTGGTAACCCCACAATCAAGTGAGTCCCTTGAAAAGATTGATTGGAATTCGCGGAAGAGTTCCCTAAGGGCGTCTTGCTGCTCTTGGGTTGTGAGAGCATCTGCTTTTGCAAGCTGCTTATCAATCTCGGCTTCAAAGCCGGGATAGGGTTCCCCTGGTGTGGGTACGGCCGTGTCAACCGCCGTGTCTGTGTTGACTGGTCGGGCAGTGAGAGCATGTACTAGCATGTCTCCCTCGTTGTTCAGAGTAGCACCACAGATGGATTTCTGTCCAAGGATATCATGACAAGCGGTAGCGATCATTTTGTGTGGGAAGGAGAACAGGACGTCGTCCAATCCACCGTCCTTGATCAAAGATGGGGGGAGGTTACCTATGACAGGCACTGTCAGCTCAAAGTCGTGAAACGAGCTGTCTATCAAGATACCCAGGCGCTGTCCTGCTTTGATGGAGATGGGGACCTGGGTCAAGTTTTGGACCAGGAGATATGCCGACCGATTCTGTAGTTCAAGGAGGGGGTTACCGCAGACTGTCAAGTTGAGTTCCTGGAAGTAAGACAAGGGTTGGAAGAAAGCTTGTTGGGCCGAGATCTTTTGGCCTTTAAGGAGTGCCAGACGGACGGGGAAGCCCGTTGTTCGTTCTGGTATGGTTATGCTTACTTCGCTGGCAACTTGACATGCTTGGGGAATGGTTTGGCCAGATGCCATGTGTGCCGCATCTGGTATGAGGGGGAGACTCTCAACACTTGCCCTGGACCACAGGACCTGGTTGATGGTATCCAGCTGGACACCCAGCCTGACAAGAAGATCCGCCCCTATGATGCAGGGGACTTGGAGTTCGGGGACCACACTCAAGTAGTGTACCACCTTTTTCTTTCTAATCTGTATTGAAAGAGCACATACACCGGTAGCTTTGATTAGGGTCTGCGGGGACTCCGCAGATAACAAGCGATGGCTGCGTTGTATGAAAGTTGGGGCTGGGTCTTGTTGGCACAAGGTTCTAAACAAATCTTGGTGGATTGCGGTCTTTTCTGACCAAAGGGCTACCAACGCCTGTGGGACTAGAGTTTCATTGAGGTACACGTCTCCGACGACGTGTGGACTGTATAGTGAGGGGTTCGCGTTTTCCAGCGAGCAGAGGAATGACTCATGTCCCTCAAACAAGTTCGTATTCCCAGTGGTTGGTAGCTGTGGGTCAGCGGGGAGCGTGGGACCGTCGGAGCCTAATCCGGGCTCAGGAGGAGATGTGAAAGCTGGCAAGGGAGCCTTGGACTCAATGGTAGAGACCGTGGGGCCAGGAGTGGACGGACCATCTCCTTGGCTATGCGCCTTTGGGCTGCTTATCTGAGCCCAAATGTGCCCGCGATGACAGTCGATGAGAGGGGCCAGCCTATCCAGCAGGTCCTGACCAAGAAGCAGTGGTTCTGTATCTATGGTGGTGACATAGACAGGGTGTATGAGGGACATCCCCTGAAAGGTGATGTTAACCCAGGCACGTTGGGTGATCGGTGATTGGTCCTGTGTGTAGCTCGTGATGCTGATGTTGCAAGCCTCTATTTGAAGCGACTTACCAAGGGAAAGCATAGCTCCGGTGACCTCTGAAAACATGCGGGTGTTCATCAGACTGATCTCTGACCCGGAGTCAAGCAGGGCAAGGGCCTTGACACATCCTCCCACTGTAACTGAGGTGTAGATGCGCCGGGCGTTGCCCTTACGCACTAAATCACCCAAGAAGGTCAAGAATGGTGTGTTAGCGTGTTGGGAGGAGGTCATCTTGGGGAATCCCTGTGATTCCCCCGGTCCCTCCCCCAGCTCACGAAGTAGACTTCTTGAGCGGCGGGGGGGTTTTCCCGGCTTAGTCATGCTGATGAGGGTTCTGTGGCTGGTCCCTGCGGAGGGTCAGCTACCACTTGGCTGGGGAACTTCTTCACTACTTCAGTGACGGCCTGTATGAGTTCGGCTATCTCCGACCCTGGATGCTCATTACGTTGGTAACCTTGGTGACCTTGGTGACCTTGGTGACCTTGGTGACCTTGGTGACCTTGGTGACCTTGGTGACCTTGGTGACCTTGGTGACCTTGGTGCCTACCGTTATACTTACCTCCTCGTTTGTTGTTTCTGTTGAACCCCCCCTTTGCTGGGGAAGTTGCGTGGGTTTGGCTTACCTGACCTATCGTTCCTATAGTTCTGCCGGCCGCCCCCTTGGTTCGGGTGCTGGCGGCCATCTGATGCTGCTTGGTTGGTGGCTCTATCCCGAGGGGTTTCACTGCCCTCAAGGGTTAAGTCTGTATCCTCTGACGCCTGGATTCCCAGGACTCTGGCTTCACCCCCGGGTTTCTTACCTGTCTCCTGGCGCAATTCCCACACCATTTGCGCATGTTTGCGGATTTCTTTCATAGGGGGATTGTGGGTCCGGTACATCAGTGAGACGTCGTACCTTACCAGTTCGTGGAGATTACGGACAAATAGGGACTTGAAAGCTTGGTCTTCCTCTAACCCAGGTGCGTGGCGGCCCTGGAAGAAGGCTACCTGCAGGCGCCGATAGTATTCCCTCGGTGGTTCTGTCTTCTTCTGGGTGACTGCGTAGGCGCCCATGGCGGCGGCGGTAGGATCATTGTAGAGGGAGTATTCTTCCCTCAGAGCTTGGCAAAGAGCCGAGTAAGTATCCCTGGTGTCAGGGGGAAGAGATTCCATGAACACATGGACGCTCCTGGATGAGGTTTTCCAGATGAGCTTAAGCTTCTCCCGCGTGGAGGGGCGAGGGAGATCTAGCAAGCAGCGTTCGACCTCCCGGAGGTAGTCATCAACACTAGCCTCTGGGTTTCCCGGGTCAAAACGCTCGACATCTCTAGCAAGGGATTCAAGTTGACGGGTCCTCAGGCCTCGTTCTTTTGAGACGCCGTCGTCTGAGTCTTCTGAGGTGACGTCTCGGTCATCTCTATACCGTCGGAAAGAAACGGCCTGAGGACGGCTGGAATCGCGAGGATCAAAAGCACGAGTATTTCGATGGGTCGGAGTATAATATTCTCTCCATTGTGATGACGAGACTGGGTCGTCAAAGCGCTGAGCAGTACGAATGCGTGCAGAGGGGGGGGCACCGCTGTATTGGGGGACTCCTGAGTCCTCATAGAAAAGTGTTGGTGGCTGTTGGTAGCTGCTCACCACAGCTCCTGCGTTGACCGGAGCTGCGTATCCCTGGGTGCTACTGTATTGGTAGTCCCCAGGGTGCGGCTCAGGCAACGCAGTGGGCCCAAATTTCCTCCGATCTGCGGCAGTGGTGTAGTTTGGAGTGAATGGTTCCCATTGCTGGGAATCCTCCCACCGTCGTGTGTCTAGCGCGGTTTGCTTACCTGATCGGGTTGGCCTATATGGCTGGGGATCCTCCCACCGCCGTGTGTCCGGCGCGTTTTGCTTACTTGCTCGGGCTGGCTTATATGGTTCAAGGTCATATTCCTGAGTGCGGGTCCAATTGGATCTTTGACCATAAGCCGGAGTATCTGAGTCGTACCCAAGTGAGTACTCTGCCAGCCCCGCAGCAGATCTCTCGGGGGCGTAAGCTTGTGAGCTTATTGGAGGTCTCAGGGCTGGTTCTGGCACACGACTTACCTGTGTAATCTCGTCCTCCTTATCCTGGAGCTCCTGTTCCAGGCGGGATTTCTCACTTTGCCAGTAAGTGAGTTCTTCTCGGGCTTCTTTTGCCTGGCGGGCTGTCTCACTCTGCAACCGAGTGAGTTCATCTTGGGCTTCTTGTGCCTGGCGCTCTTTCTCACTTCGCAACCGAGTGAGTTCATCTTGGGCTCCTTGTGCCTGGCGCTCTTTCTCACTTCGCAACCGAGTGAGTTCATCTTGGGCTCTTCGTGCCTGAATTTCAGCCTTGCGCTGATAGAGCAGGGCAATTTGCCCCAGAATGTCTGGGATGGAGCGCGATGGCTTCCCAGTGGGGTCATTAACATAGCTGACCAGCTCCTCGAGCTTTGCCTCGCACGTGTCGAGGCGGTAGGCACTCAGTGTCTCTCTGTCATTTAAGGAGAGACGGATGAGTCCTGCGACCGCATCCTGCAGGGCTGCGTCGCATGGACTTTGGGGAGCTTCTGCTCCTTGTGCACTGGGACCCTGGTTACTCATTGCGCACTGAGAATTTACACCTGTGGGTCGACTGTGTTGGCGAATTATGTTGTGGGCTGCTGCTGATGCACAGGTGAGAGTAAACCTGTGACTTACAAACCTATGGGTTTCTACTAATCGCTCACAATTACAACCCTTAAATGTTAGTGAGGTGGGTTGAGCACCTCAGTGAGCACTAGTCGTGTTACCGTGTTAATTTCCCTCACACTTGGATAACTTCTACTGTTAGCAAGCGGTAGTCACAAAGACAACATGCTACTACTTATCACACACTGTAACTGTTTACCAATTACCTCTGGCTTTACTTGGCAGTACTATAACACCTCCACTCTAATAGGTGGGCTCTGGAGAATGCTGTTCAAAGCAGATTCAACTGTACAGTTCAGTGTTGTTTGTGTACAAAATTTGTGACAAAAGAAGCTTTGCTGGTTTATCAGGGCCTCACACGGGGCACCATTTATGTAGGGGATTTACATAAGGGTTTGGTAATTGACAATAATTATTAAATATTAAATACTAATAAGCAGGTTAACTAAGTATTAATTATTAAATTCAATAGAGAAACTAATAACATTAGGATTAACGGTATTAGCTAATAATTACTAGAAGGAAGAATAGTTATGTTATTAATCAAAGTGAATTAATTAACAATATAACTGCGGGGCACCACCCTGAAATCAGGGATCAATGACCAAACAATTAGTCTCGATTATAGAATTCTCTTATGGAGTAGAAAAATCAATCAAATATGAAGGCGTGAAGTCGAGCACAAACCCTGATAACCAGCTTTAGCGTCACAATAGAATGCACACAAACAACCACAGAACAACTACTTTAGTTCAAGGGTATTTATTAAAAGAAAATCATAGATAGTACACACCAAAGTCACAGGAATTCAGATCAATAAACAGTCCAGACATACACTCTAAATAACTTAGAATGAGCATATGGTGGGTGTATGTGCGTGTATGTGTATGTGTGTGTGTGTGTGTGTGTGTGTGTGTGGGTGTGTGTGTGTGTGTGTAGGCTATGCGTATGTATAGGCTTATGCGTATGTGTAGGCTACGGGCGTGTGTGTGTGTGTGTGTGTGTGTGTGTGTGTGTATGTATGTGTGGTATAGCCTAAGAGGGACACACTCAAGTTATAGGAATTCAGGGGAATACACAATCCAGCAGATATACACTTTCAATGGCTTAGGAGGCGCATATGGTAGGTGTATGGATGTGTGTGTGTAGGCTATGCGTGTGTGTAGGCTAGGTGTGTGTGTGTGTGAGTGCGGTCTAGGTGTGTGTGTGTGTGTGTATATGTATGTGGGCGTGTGTGTGTGTGTGTGTGTGTGTGGCCTAAGAGGAAGAGGGGGAGGCGTCGAGTGACGTCGGACGGCGTCGCGAGTGGCGCGCTCGTTTGAGTGAGACAATGGACACGGTGTGGCTGTCCCCACGTGTTTCTCAGGTATATACACAATGGCTGCAGCCACGCCGCCCACACAAATCACTCTAATACGAACCCTCGTGTCGAAACGCTCGTGTTTATGGCGGGGTCCCTAAAGGAGGCCCGCTGTGTTAGGTAGGTGGGTATCTGTGTGTGTGCGTATGTGTGTGGTGTATCTGCGTACGTGCGCGCGTGTGTAAGTTAGTAGGGAGAGAGAAAGGAGAGAGAGAGAGAGAAAGGATAACGACGGCAAAAGTAGGACCGATTGGTCACGTTAGTCTAAGATGAACTCAATCCCACATGCAGCACTACAGTGAAGGCAACAGAACTAACGCCCAGGTGTCCTCACTGATTCTCTGGCGCTGATATGGAGAGTTGTGTTCATACGTGACTAACTGTCTAGTTACAATAACAAATAAGCATACAGCAAAATCAACATAATCAACATAACCGGACGCGGCGGTCCTCAAAGATATGCAACACAAATTCACGCTAGTTCTAGTCTCTGCCCAGACAAAAGCTCTCTTACTTTGGATAGAAGCGTGCTTGCCGACGCGATAGATCCGTCGATCTGATGGCGTGCGGCGCGGCTGTAGCGTCCTACAGCGGAACAAACGAGTCGTCCTCTGGAAGGGTGGCAGAGAGGAGGACCGGTGGAGTTAACTCTGGACGGCGGAGTCCGACGTCGTCTCGTGAAGAAAGGCGGCTCTCACGACTGCGGCAGAGGTGGGGAAGAGGGAGCGGCGATTGCTCGGAGGTCTTCCCCAGGATCCAGGTGGTTCAGAAAAAAACTTGGGGCAGTATGCTCGTCCAGCAAGCTAACGGCGGCCCAGGTCTTGAGTTCAAACGTTTGATGTGCTCCCTTTAGAGTAACTAGTTGCGCGAAGCTGGAGCTCCTTGCGGTACTTCGTTACACGGGAAAAAGCCTGGAGCGGCGCGTCGCCGCAGCACTTAAGCCTTCGGTGACGTCACAGGGGTTTCCGGGGCTTCCGCCAGGTACTGACCAATGGGAGGCCAGAGTTTGAACGTCTGGCTGGAATCACACCTAGATGTGATTTAACGGCCGTTGTCTGCTGTCGCGCATTCCTTGTCCCCTGCTGGTTTTAT
>NC_140909.1:23278764-23281823 GCF_045865225.1 Trachurus japonicus
AGGCTCATGTTCAGATAACAGAAATGTGGATTTGACTCTGGGCAAACAGCAGAATAACGATTCAAGGGATAGTTCGGTATTTTTGAAGTGGGGTTGTATGAGGGACAAATGGCCCCTATACTGTAAGTACAATATCTGCAGACAGCTCTCTGCAGGAAGTTCCTGCAGATATTGTCTGAAGATATTGTCCAAACAGATAGGCGGAGTGATACAGCACGATGTGGAAGACACGCGCAGCCTGATTGTGTGGAGGAATACTGAGTGAGTTGGTTAGTTGTAGTAGGCAGCTGAAATACGCTGTTACAGTAGTTTGTGTACCTTCACTGTCCAGCAGCTTTGTGCTGGTATGACTAACTGGGGGAGAGCAGAGAGCTATCTACTGCAGATATTATACTTTGGGGCCATTTGTACCTCAAACAACCCCACTTAAAAAAAAACTGAACTATCCCTTTAAAGGGCAGTGGTTGGAGATCATTAAATAATCTACACACTAATCCCCTTTGAAGAGAAAAGAGACACCTTGAGCAGCGGGGAACAGATGGATGCCGGACCTTTTTGACTCAAGAGTGTTACACACACACATACAGTACATGCACATGCACAAATCAGCACTCCATTTTCAGGCTACCTTGCACCTTCTTCACTTCATACAAATCTCACAAACTTAATCACACATATTCAATACCAAACACACATTTTCTCATTTCCCGCCCATATCTTTTCCCTCGCTCACACAAACACGCACAGACACATACAGATTGAGGGTGTTCTAAACCCTGCTGTTTGCCAAATGGCCTGGTGGCAGGCAGGAAATGTCGAGCCCAGCGGTCTGTGACAGTAAAAGCCCTCGAGAGATGGCTGCTGACCTTAACCTGCAGGGAAATGGACATCACTCAGACACACTCACACACTTTGCATGCATTAACACTTGACACACCACCTGCGCTCAAACGCACCCTCTGATTGCACACAGCAGTTTTATACTCTTAGAATTTGTTTAGCTGTCCTTCTCAGACGCACCTCCGCTCCTTCTTCTGTGGTACACCTGTACTCTGTGCCAGGGGGACCATTAGCATCGTCTGAGGCTCTTGTTTCCCTGTCTCACTGTCAGTGTTATTGGCCCAGCTCCTGTGTACAGTGTCTGTCTGTTTACGGTTTAAGTATCTCACCGAAACAACAGTAAAGTGAGCTGCCAGGATACACAGCCTCAGGGTGGATGGCAAAAAACAAAAAAAACAGAGATCAAATATTCGAACCTGCTGTGTTCACTCATTCAAACCCCCACTTGAACTAAAGGCTGTCACATTCCTCATGCATTAAGGTACATCAACGCCTCCTGCTGCTCCACTCAGAGTGTTGGGTGAATATGGGCTTTGTGTGTGGAGCCAGGTGTGCCCGAGAGGAGGCATCTTGGCCTCCATTAGCTGCCTGTTGATGGGTTGTGCTGACATTCTGCAAGCCCAGGCCTCACAATGGGGGACTTGTGGCAGCACTCACACCTGTAGTCACTAACTGTGCTGTAACCCAAAGTGTGTTACTGTACAACAAACAAAAATTTGAGAAGGGCAAAATGTTGCTTCCTTCTCTGAAGCATGGTGTGCTTGTGTTTAAGAAGGTCGAAATCTAAATTGAACCGATAATGAGACGCTTGTGATGGCAAGATCTGAACTGCGTCTCATTTAGGCTACTAAAGTTACCCTTTGGCCAGCAATACACTTATGTAACGAGGTCCTCAGGTATAGTCGAGTTACTCACTCACCCATAAAAGACGTGGTAACCCACTTGCCAAGTGGCCATTGGCCTCTTGGCGAAATGGTTAGCATCATCGCCCGCGGTGCAGGAGACCAGGGTTCGAAACTCACTCAGGGCAGGCCAGAATAACATCGGTTACACTTACACATGTTTCACTATCTGAAAATAAGTGAAAAGGGTATCTGAGAGACTCAGAGTGAGCTATGTCATTATTTTCCATTTTTTTCTCCATTGTTGTCCATGTTTCTATAGGATGACAGTTTAAAGCATTAATGTACCCGACTCACTTTCTCACATTTCTCTGCTTGCTGTTTAACTTCCCTTGTTTTCATTATGTAATGACTCTGTTGAGGCATCTGGGGATTATCCACTGTCCCTCTGACACTGCCCACCTCCGTCTGTGCAAGCAGATGACCAAAGCTTACATTTAATTGTTATGCATTAACTGCGGTAGTAATTATAATGATATAATGGAAAACAGGAAAAAGTTGGATGAGAGTATAAAAAGATCGGTAACAAAAGTTGGGTCAGTGAGTGAGACCTTTGTTTGTTTCCCTGGTTATTGTTGTAACCATGACGACTAATGTATACCTGCAGATGTAGGAGTACTACTTCAGGAAAAGGTTTAAGGGATAAGCGTCCTATATCATTATCATGGTTGGTGGACTTGTTACCATAGGTGGTGCACCGGAGTTCACTGTGTTTTTGTCCCACATATTTTTTTTTTTTTAAGTATAATTTTGGGCTTTTTCACCTTTAATGGACAGTACAGTCAAGAGAGAGACAGGAAATGGGAGGCAGAGAGAGGGGGAATAACATGCAGGGCCGCCTCAGTTGGAACAGCAAGGACTATACCCTCTGCTCTACCAACTGAGCTAAACGACGCCCCCATATGTGTTTAACATAATACATAACATAATAGAGTTTCTATTCGGTTGTAAAAAAGTCTCACGTTAATGTGGATGAATCTCCGCTACCCACACTTGTTAATGAGCCCATTTTCGATAAATATATCGTTCTGTCTCTATCGTTATTTTGTTATTATTAGTGGTGGCGGAAATGCTGGTCGAGCCGACCAGCGTTTTTTACTTTCGGTTTCGCAACGAGTCATGAGAATAACGTAGCTGAATCGCCGTTTATGGTCAGAACTACGACGGTATGTGATCGTCTTTGAACCTCTGACTTTAATTATTGATGAATGAAAACATGAGTCCGTCTTGCGCCGGTCAAAAGAATTTTACGGTGCGCGCGGAGGCTCATAAATGTAGTGTGAAAACGCTTCGCTTTTCCAAAACTCCTCGTTGTCC